>NC_088933.1:32975000-33147500 GCF_038396675.1 Hydra vulgaris | reverse complement strand
GCACCAGTCTTTCATAACATGTTTGCCTTTATAAATTATTTGATGAGGTAAATAATTACCGAATGCGTCACAACAAGTCAAGATTGTCGTCATTTGCTTTTTATTCGATGGTGCTAGCTTTTAAGGGTTTTTTGTTCCTTTTTTACAAATAATTTTGACTTTGCCTTGATCAAATTGCAAACCAGACTCATCACAGTTAAATATTTGAAACGCCTTATCGCCTAAATTATGTTCATTATATGCTACTGCTAATTGCTCAAACCAATTGTCAATTATAGCTGGTTGTGTGGTCACAGCTCTAATAGTTTGCATACCGCTTACTTTTCTTAGGCAACTTTCTTTACGTTATTTATTCATGAAACCGGAGTACCATTTTCTAGTCGGTTTGCCGTCTTTGAATAGACTACGTTGGTTTAATTCTTTTAAATAGTTTTTAACAACAAAAAACACGTCTTTTCTATTCAAGCCGAAGCCTATAGCACTCATAAATTTTAATAAATCAACAATAATAGCTTCAGTGATGTTGCTCATCTTTCTTGGCGCTCTTCGATTATTAGATGATCCTTTGTTCTGTCAAAAAGTGTAGATTTTGCCACATTATAACACTTAGCAGCTTGTACGTATGATATTTTTTTTTCAGTACCCAGTGAAAAATAAAACCGCGTCCCACATGGGTTCCGCGTGGGTTCCGTGTGGGATTTATGGGATTTATGTGGGACGGATTTTCCCATGTGGTATCCGTATGGAAATTTGTCACCTTAAACCCATGTGGGTAATCCCACATGGGTTACATGTGGGAACCATATGGTATTTACACACATGGGAAATCCCACGTGGGATTTGCATGGGAATTAATTTAAAAGCTGGAAACTAAAAAAAAACTAAAAAAAAATTTTTTAAATCGACATTGCATTGCGTTACGTTTATTTTGTGAGAAATTATTTTATATTAATAAAGAGAATGGCAAGCAAGTATGTAAGTACCGCGAATAATTTTTATCTTTCCTTATAGAAATAAGATTAAGATTTGTGCAAATAGACGTATTATTAGGATAATATTATAGTTATTTGAATATAGATCTTGAGTAAATTATTTGCAAACAATTAACTGATGCAAGTTGAAATGTTGTCAAAAACCAATCTTGCATGCATGGGACACTGCAGTGTCCCACAAAGAAATGCAGGTTTGAAAGTCAAAGAATTCCTAATTTTCTCTATTAAAAAAGAAAAAAATAGGATGGGTTTCTGTAACTTTTTTTATGCTCCAAAACTTTTAACTTTAGATATAATAAGGTCCTTAAGACTTAAGAGACTTACGAACTACATTGAGAAACAAAAACAGGATGTTTACAGAAACTTTTCAATTTTTAATCTGGAGTACCACAGTGTTATTGATAATAAAGCTTCTGGATCCAGTTTTCAAAGTAATATGATCTAAGTAATGTTTAAATAAAATAATATGCTTTAAAATGCATATAGTTATACATATAACTCCTGATAGTTAATTATATGTATAACTATTTATACATATAATTTGTTATAAAAACTTATTTTTTAAGGTTATGCTTGAATAAATTAGTACCAATTAATTCAAATTCAAGATTTAGTTAAAGTTCAAGTTAATGTTTTTATTTATTCATTGTTTTTGTTAATTTTATATTTATTTGTTCAAATTTATCAGTTAGTACTATATTTTACTACAGTAAGAATGTTTATCATTGTTGAACGTGATTTTATGTTGTTATTGATGTTAAATTTATTACGTTTCAATAACTCAGATTGAATCTTAACTGAATTATTGAAAGCTTTGTATATATATATATATATATATGTATAGTATATATATATATATATATATATATATATATATATATATATATATATATATATATATATATATATATATATATATATATATATATATATAATATATATATATATATATATATATATATATATATAAATATAACATTAAAACAATAAAATTGATACAAAATTTCACTTTAAAACGAATACCATTAACATTGTGATGATAATAGCATTAGGAAACTAGTATTTATGTATTATTATTATACTATAAATAAATAGTTTTTTAATTCATTTTATAAAATGGAGACTGACAACTGATAATTAATGGAAATAAATACAAATTATAAAAATCATGTATTATTACTAAATACTATATTAATGCTAGTCTACAAAGTTAAAATCAATTTAGAGCATTGTTATTAGTTCTTTTGTGATTCGCACTTCCACTTCTGTCTCTCAAATTTGTAAAATAGGTGGTCAAAGCTTGCTCAATAGGTAGGTTCTCAGCATAACAATGCTTTTTTCTTACACTTTCTAAAGAGAAATATGGCAAATTGATTACTTATTTTACTTAAATTGTAGGGTCATCTATGCATAATGATGTCAGATGATGACCCGGTTTGTTGAACAACTTCACCCTTTATCAAACTCAGTCAATTTTTTGCCATTTCCCATTGAAAATGATGTCAGTTTTTGTTATCGTATTATGATGGTATATCTGAATTTTTAATATAATATAAAAAATGCATATACCATCAATTTTTTTCTGGTTCAGTTATACATTTATTCTCAACAGTACTAAAAGTAAAAAAAAAAAATGCGTAAATTGTTCTTTCAGATAAGCAAGCTAATTTCTGAATTTAAATTGTTTTTCCTATGATCCTCTACAGTTTTAAGCAACAAAAGCAAGAAGTTTTTAGACCACATTGTTGGTGTAAATACCTCTAAAACCTGCTCATAGCTAGCATAAATTGTTTTACTTTTTTTTAAAATAAAATATTTTACTTTTTTTTTTAATTCAATTTTTTAATTGACATTATTTTGGTCTCAACATCTCCTCCCCATTGTCAATTATTGTTAAACTCACACTGCCCCTCTATCTACTGGCATCATTTATGGATGATCCCATAGCCTAAATACTATATATATATATATATATATATATATATATATATATATATATATATATATATATATATATATATATATATATATATATATTATTTTTACTTTATTTACAACACCATTTGAGATACAACAAACCCTTACAAAGCTTACAATAATTCAGTTAAAATTCAATCTGAGTTATTGAAACGTAATAAATTTAACATCAATAGAAAAGTAAAGCTGTCATCATTTAAAATGTAAAGGGTGTTGTCAAAATATGTTGATAGTAAAATTAAGTTACTAATAAAATCACGTTCAACAATGATAAATATTCTTACTGTAGTAAGAATTAGTACTAGTTAAAATATTTGAACAAATAAATATAAAATAGTGAAAAAACAATGAACAAATAACTTGAACTTGAACTAAATCTTGAATTTGAATTAATTGGTTCTAATTTGTTCAAGCATAACCTTAAAAAATAAGTTTATATAATAAATTTTATGTATAACTAGTTATACATATAGTTAACTATCAGGAGTTATATGTATAACTGCATGCATTTTAAAGCATTTTATTTAATTTATATATTACTTTAGATCATATTACTTTGAATACTGGACCCAAAGACTTTATTCCCAATTACACTGTGGTACTCCAGATTAAAAATTTAAAAGTTTCAGTAAATATCCTGTTTTTGTTCCTCAATGTACTTCGTTAGTCCCTTAAGTTTTATGAACCTTATTATATATAAAGTTAAAAGTTTTGGAGCCTAAAAAAAGTTACAGAAACCTCCTTATCTCCTCCCTATTTTTTTTTTTTTTTTAATAAAGAAAATTTGACTTTCAAACCTGCATTTCTTTGTGGGACACTGCAGTGTCCCATGCATGCATGCTTGGTTTTTGACAACATTAGAACTTGCATCAGTCAATTGTTTGCAGATAATATACTCAAGAACTATATTCAAATATCATATGAACATGTTAGAGAATGTTCATATGATATTTGAACATCACAAATTTAATAATATTGTTGTGATATGTTATATAAATAATTCCATAATAGATTATGATATGAAAATAAGATAGGATATGAAGGCAATGATCAAAGAATAAATTTACTTATAGAAATTTAGATGTTTGTTTATTAGTTTCAGAATATTATATTATGTGTGACCGCGGCCTTCTATAATAACAGGCCTTGACATCGCGCAACAAAGTTGTTAAACTGAAGGCCAATTCCTAATACTGTGTTAACATTTTCATCTTTTAACATTAGATGAAAGTTTGTGTTCGCGCTTTTTTAATAAATCTTTAAAATGTGATTGGTTTATAAATTAGATAGCCCAACATCAAGACAATAACGTTGTTATTGTCTTGATGTTGATGTAAGGTTCAAGGCGTTAACTTTGTAAGGTAATAATATTGTCAAACTAACGATAAGTTTTTTTAATAATTAAAATGCCTTAAAAATGCCTTTAAAATGCTGTGTATCTCTTTGCAAGTCGAACTATCTCAACTACAACAAAAATATCAATTTATACAACTACAATATCAATTACAACTACAACAAAAATATCAATACTCAACTACGACAAAAATATTAATTTATAAATTCCCGAAGAATCTAGAGGAGAGAAAAAGATGTAGTGAAGCTATCCCAAGAACTGGTTTTATTGTTACAGACTATACAGCATTATGTCAACTGCATTGGCCAAATGAAGCACCTTTTGAAAGCAAATATGGGAAGCAACGACCTTTAAACCCACCATCTGTTTTTAAAATATTCCGCCTAGTTGTTTAGCCACACCAGCAAGTAAAGTTAGAAAAAATGTAACTTCAAGCGGTTTTCGAAGCATTTTACCAGATGAGTTAAATGATTTTCTAAAAAAGGATGAAATTATATTTGACGATATTCAATCTTTGTTAAGTGATAATAACGATGTTATTGTTTTCCAGCTTAATAAAAAAAGTTTACACATACAATCAAAAATGTACAAACTTGGTGTTTCATTATTTATTTTAGTAATTTTCAATGATTATTCATTTGTAGCTAACCATAATGGCACAATTTGTAATATTTCATATTTAGCTGTAAACAAATTAAAGTTAATAAAAACAAAATCAGCTTTATTTGAAGCAGTTAGATTTTTAAAAAATAAAGAAAGTTCGCTTCAATCAAATATTCTATTCGAACACCTTAATGCTATGAGAAAAGTTAATGTTGGTGAAGTTTTATATACTTCAGATATTATATGTAGAGCATATGTGAGTATTTTGCTATGCGACGAAGTTTATATGATTGTATGTGTATTGACTACAAGTTGCCAAGTATAAGGACTTTAACCCTGTTGAGATATATTGATAAAACTTTTTTTTTGCTTGAATCAACTTTTATTGGTGTTTTTTATTGTTGGTGATTTTTATTGTTACCATTTTTAGCAAAAAAAATTAAAAATACAGTTATCTTTCTAATATATAGATATATACTTTGTTATGGTTCTGCTTGTTATTGATACTATTTAATATTACATAAATATTCTTAATGAAATTTGAAATACGAAAAATATGATTATCTTTTAACAATTTTTTGGTTTTCTTTTTATATTTCCGTTTTTACTAGAGATTATTATTAGAAAACATAGGCTGCCATTACACCCTACCTAATATAAAAATATATCAATATAAGTAAAAGTGAAAGTTTAATCGGCCTTCAGTTTTTACGGCATTTTGCGCGATGTCAAGGCCTGTTATTATAGAAGTCTACATCATTGAAAAAGTAGGTTTTTACATTTTTGTTTTCGTTTTTTTGTTTAACTACTTTTCCTTATTGATCACTTTTTTTCAGGATTCTCCTCATGGGTTCAAGATCATTACGCAAACTGGCTAATAATTAAAATTGCTCGACTAATAAGGTTCCTTATTAAAATTGCTCTCTCTCTCTCTCTCTCTCTCTCTCTCTCTCTCTCTCTCTCTCTCTCTCGCTCACTCTCTCTCTCTGCCTCTCTCTCTCTCTCCTCTCTCTCTCTCTCTCTCTCTCTCTCTCTCTCTATATTATATATATACTATATATATATATATATATTTATATTTATATTTATATTTATATTTATTTATATTTGTTTTTATTTTTTTTTTTTTTTTTGAAAATGTTTGAAGAAAGTTAGAAGATACTAAAAACCGATATATATAAGCCGAAGCGATTTAATTAATTCAATTGACAAAAAACGGCGTGTAAATCGCAAAAGAAAAAATATTTTTAATATTCGTTTTGGATGTATTGATTAATAGCATTTATTTTTAAATAAATTCATTTTGCAACACGTTTTTTAATTTTATAAAATTTCGTCATAATAGTTTAAGGTAAATCCCACATAGGTTATAGGTGGAAAACATCACATGTAAAAGATCAAAAATGCTACACGTTTTGAATACCGAATGGGATAAAGTAGCAAATACCAGATTAAGTTAAGCCTCTCTGAAAGCTTCGATGATTAATTTTAAATTACTATTTAAGTAATTTTTAAATTAAAAGAATTTTTAAAATTATCATAGAAGCATTCGGACTTTCATTTGTCTAGTATTGACTACTTTTATACCATTTGGATTAAAATATGTGGCATTTAAGATCTATAACATGTCGTATTTTCCACCTATATCCCATGTAGGATTTACCACATAAAACCCATGTGGGATTTACCATATGAAACCCACATGGGACAAAATAATAATCCCCATATGGGTTACATGTGGTAAAAACCCACGCGTATCCCATATGGGATTTACCATATGGAATCCATGTGGGATTTACCATATGAAACCCACATGGGACAAAATAATAATCCCCACATGGGTTACATGTGGAAAAAATCCACGCGTATCCCATGTGCGCTTTTTCACTGGGTAATAGCTTGAATAGCTAGCTGGATTCGACTCTCTCGCTCTTCTTTTTGTTTAAAATTATCCATATTCTTTAATACAGTAATACAATTAACACAAATGCGTTAATTTTATGGATGTTAAAAAATATAGCTGTATCTGGATTAGTGTCAATTATTTTTTCCCTGGTGGTTATTTTATTTTTTATTACTTTCATGAACATAATATATTATATTATGTGCATGAAAATGATAAAAAATAAAATAGCCAATTGTAATTAACTGTATCCGGGACTCAAAAGTGTATTTGTTTATTGCTACTGGCTAATTTGTTTATTATTTTTTTTAGGTACATAAAATAATAATTACCTCTATCCGGAATTAGGTGTCTTTTTTTTTTGGCTGGTAGCAAATTTGCTTTTCATTTTTTTCATTTATTTTAAAAGGTAATTTAATTTTTTTTTGGCTAAAATAATCAGCATAAAATTCTGCACAAAATAGTGTTTTTACTTTTTTAATTTTTTTGTTGCAAGTCAAAGTTATTATTTTCTTGTTTTTTGTTTTTTTAGTTATGAGAGATTTCAAATTGAAATCTTTCATGATTGCATTAATTTATATAACTTTTTTTAAATATTTTTCGATTTGTCTGGTAAAGACGTTTATTAATTAAAAAAAGTTATTCATAAATTCATTATATTAAGGGAGTTATGAAACTTTTTACTAAAACCATCCGGAATTAGGTTACATCCGGAGTTAGGGGTTTTTACGGTAAGCTACTTTTACTTACATTAATTTTTTAAAACAACAAAAGTATATGTTTCCGTGTTAGCTTGTCATCTGAGCTTGTGCATAACATATTTTTACCTTTTATTTTTCTCAACTACGGTGTAAAATATTCATAAAAAATACAAAGAATTAAGTCTTTTTTAGATTAACAAAATTTATTGTGCATCATTTTTGTAGAGTGTTTTAAGAAACAGTGATTTTTTAGAAACAATTTTAGGGGAAGGGTGTTTGGGAGAAGGGGATGTTTCACCCAATCAAATTAGTTGATTTTCAAGTTATAGTCAGTTTTTTAACGAATTTAGTCGGCTAGTCGTGTATTTGAAACAACTCAGTTGGGTGAGTTTTAGTTTTTAAGGACCTTTTCTTCTTAAACAAAAACGGTACTTTTTACGGATTCCCACCTCCCCCTTGCCTCCTCATTATTTAATATATTAATTTAAAGTCGAAGTGTCCTAGCAAGGTTGTGGCGAATGGGACTTTTTTTTTTTAATTTTTATTTTAGGTGCCACAAGATGTCCTTACGGACTTATCACAGAACACGCGGAAGAGCATTTGAAAGGAAGTTTACGCCTTCTTTCTTACAAATGTTGTGAAACTTGCCATGATTTGGCGTTGAACAACAGATCTTTAGCTTCAGAGGCAAGCGCGCTAACCACTGCGCTTCCGCTTAAATGTACTTTTAAATATAGCGCTGGAATTTATGACCTCAAAATTATAAGTTCTTTATTTTTATTGCTATTTTTTTTATTAAATAGTTTAAGTTTAGCAAATATATTTTCCTTTTTGATAGAAAAGGTTTTTTTAAAGTTGTCTTATTTATTTTCACAAAACATAAAACGATAAAAGCAGAAAAATGTTTACTTTTTATGTCTTTCTATAATCAATACGGTCTTTAAATCAAGAAAAATATGTAAAATACTGCAAATATTTTTATCAAGTTTTTTATATATATTTTACAGTTTTCACTCATTAGTAGGCCAATTTAAAAAATATTGATAAATACAATAATGAACATCAATATGCTTAGCAAATAACACGATAAATAGTTTTGAAAACTTTGAAACAAATGATTATAACTACCTATAGTTATAATAAAAAAAACACTCAACGAAATTCCAAAAAAAGTGTTTTTCAATGGGGGCTTTCTAAAATTTGAATGATCTGCTTTACAATATTTCACCATAAAATTGTCCATAACAACTGCCTAAATAATTATAAAACTTTACCTAATAATTTCAAAATAACCTATTCTTTATTTAAAATTTGCGGAAAATTTGCGGAAAATTTCCCGAGTTGAAAATTTCCGAGAAATTTTTAATCATATTTGTTTATTTATAAAATTAGACGATATTTTGTCTGGCACTTAATTTCTGAGAACTTTGTGAAATCAAACGAGAAAACTTTGGTTAAAAAATTATGCAGAAAAATAATTAATAAATACTTTTTACAATAGTGGTTTTAAACTGCTATTATAAAAAGTTAAATTAAAATGATTAAATAAAAAGAAATTTAATTTATTTCTTACTCTAAAACTTCCTTTTTTTTAAATAATAATGCAACAGTAAAAACCTAATTTAAAACAAATTTATATTAATTTAAAAGGCTTGAAAATAAACAATAAAACCCCAAACACTACTCAAAATTCTATTGTTTTTTATAACATCGAAGTAAAGCCGCAGGAAAATATTTGTTCCTGTAGATTGTAAAATGCATTAGCGCAAAAACCAAAGTTTTCTAGTCTGACTTTCTAAAGTTAACGGCAAATAAATTCAGACAAAATATTGTCTAATATAGACTTAAATCGTCTAATATAGCGCATAAAATAATATGCGTTAACTCGGTTAATTAAAAATGCCTGTGTGTTTTGGCTAATTATTAAATTTTTAATTAAAAGAAAATTGAGTTTAGTTATTTGATGTATATAAGGTAATAGTTAATTTTTTTTTGAATTCGTTAACTGTTTTTGATGTTACTAAGTTATTTGGTAAATTATTCCAATCAGACACTATTTTTGTTTGGTTCTTCTCTGATATTTGAAGATGGACCTTTTAGAGTTAAAGAAAAAGTTTTTGAGTTTAAATGAGACCAGTTTACTTTGTTTAAACTAGTTTTTATTTTGAAATATTAAATGAGGTCCCGTCTTATTCTTCTTGTTTCAAGACTTTCTAAAACCAAAGCTTGATAAACATTTTTCATATGAATTTTAATGTAAACCTTGTACAGTTTTGCAGCTCTTTGCTGAACTATTTCAAGTTTTTTTATTTCAAATGTGGAATCCAAACTGGTGCACGAAACTCTAATTCAGGTCTAACATAAGTCGGATACAGTTTCGTCAAAATAACTGTTTTCCATTTAAAATTCCGTTAACTTTGCTTGGAAATGCGTAGTACGCATCAATAACACGTGTTGAGTTTTGATTTTCTGGCACATGCACAGCACACTTTCTTGATAAATCTAAGCGCTTGAGTTTTCTTGAAATAGTAAGCTGAAACATATTGAAGCCTGCTGCAAAAAAATTTTCTTTTATTGCTTCTTGCGTACGAAGATTATTTTCTTGTAGGGAAGACCGGGGCTAGTTGGCTCGGTTTTTACTCTATGAGCTCTGTAGCCCTAACAGTACATTTTTTTAAAAATATTAAAGCGTAGTCTTAAAGAGTATAGATTAGGGTATCTTATAAAATTTGTATTCATTTATAAAAAAAAATTCTTGGGGCCTTTCCGGACCCTCAAAAAAAAAAAAAAAATTTGCGCCAACTGCCCCCACCCCGGGTTAAGTTGGCGCAAACTATAAAAATGATTATTAATGCACTATTAAGTGCAAAATTAATAGAAATTTTTTTTAAATTAATTTTTGCAACAATTTTATCCCAAAATTTAATATTACTTTTAGCTGGTACCAAATATTAGTCCGCATAAAAGCCAAACAGTAACCCACCTTTTATCTGTGGAAAAAAAAACTAAACAAAATTTTTTTTTAATTTTTTTGTAAGAATAAATATTTTCAATATTGTTAAAAATAAAAAAAATTAAAAAAAATAATTTTAAAAAAAGAAATATTTTTTTTTCATAGTAAATGCTATGAGCCAACTTACCCCGTAAAAAATTTGTCAACTTACCCCGAAAGCTTTTTTTTTAATAAACAGTCTATAGATACTGAAAAACGGCAGCTTTGAAAAAAAAGTCTGACTGGATATAGTAAACCAATTGTGACTGGAACTTTTACAATAATTTTTTTTTCATACGACTAAATATTTTCTTTGTAAAGTAAATAGGAAGCGATGTTCTAAAAGTTACGTTTTTGTCTAAAAAACGCATAAATCTCAATATCTCCCATGCGCATGCGCGAATCCTGACAATACTACAGTGAATGATGAAATGGTCAATGAGAAAGTTTCTGAGTAATTTTTGTCACTTTCTGATGAAAGGCTCTAAAGATAAACGCAGTTCGTCAACTTACCCCTGCGGCCAACTAGCCCCGGTCTCCCCTACGCATAATTCAATAATATTTTTTATTTGAGCGTTTTTAGGTCTTTTACCTCGTTTTTTATTAGAAAACGACTTGAATGCAGTCATTTCGTTGAATTCTCCTCTTTTAAACTTAACAACAAGATTTTGAAAAGAGAAAAGGAAATGCTTGTTGTAGATTCATTTTTTTCAACTAAATGTGTAAGCATTTTAATGTACTATTTTCTAACATTTTTCCTTGTTTTATAATTTGCACAACTATTTTCTCTTCTATCCATAGAGTAAATATTTGAGTATTGATGGTAATTATAAATAATTAAATTTAAATTTAGAATAATGAATATTTAAATAAATAATAATTTAATCCATCAATAAATAAAATAATAAAATTAAACAAAGATCTAATACTAAATTAAATTAACCATCATCAAATTTAAAAAGTTTTCCTCTTAAGTATTTTTAAACTCGTTTACCAGGAAACAAGAAAAATTTGTTTCGAGAAAACTGTAATTGTGGCAAGAATATTAGCTTGATTAATGCTGTTTCAACAATGGGAATGCTGCCATATGAAATAAAAACTGGAATGCAGATTCATTTTGTACTTTCATTACTACACTGTTGGCACCAGCGATTAGGAATGCAGATGTGGAAGCATTGGTGTTTGTTATGGACGACTGTAAGTTCTACTTTCTGTTAGACAAACGCTAGCCTCTCATGGCATAGCTATTAAGTATCTGCCAGCATACACGCCACAGCTTAATCCAATAGAAGAATTTTTTTTTTCCTTTAAAGCATACTTACAAACAGGGAGAAAAGCCTCGAACTACGGATGGGATAATCCGGAAACTTAAAAATAAAATGGGTACTGTAGAGTTTAACTTAATTTTATTTTACAACTATATGCGTAGTCACATAAATCCAGCGCTATTTATTTTTAAATAAATAGCAGTGGCAACAACCTAATTTATCTTTTAAATAAATCTATATAAAAACATAAAAGCTTATATAAAAGTTATATTAATTATTAAATATATTATATAAAATTATTATATATTGTTTAAAAACATAAAAGCTTATATAATGGTTTATATAAAATTATATTTGAGATTTTATCGGTGCACAGTGGGCCAGTAACTGGACAAAAGTATAAAAACCAAAATCAGAATTTTGATATCTTGATGGTTTCAAACCATTATAAACTAACTATAAAACTGTTTAAAACCGTTTATATACACTTAAAGTTTTATTGAATGTGCTAATCCTGTGGTTGAAGTAGACGCTAATGTAAATTAGAAAAAAAAATTATGAAGGCGAAAATGTTGTTTAAAAAATCGATAGAAATAAATAACATTTACACAAAATATCGCACTTTTTAAAATATTATATTATAACTCTATATATTATCTGGATTTTAAAAGTTGTTAGACTAAAATTGGTAAGTAATTAACATATTTATAACCATTTTAATTATGCTTAATATGTTATATTTTAATGTCTAACTTTTGCTTTTAATTGACAATATTTTTTTTTTTATTGCTATGTTTTGCTTTTATACTCAAATATTTTAAAGGTTATTTATGTTTGCTTTAAAAATTTCATAAATCTGGTTGCCACTAGGCGCCACTCTGGTTTTCTTTTACAATTGAACTCTTTTACTTAACAAAAAATCTGTGATTGCGCTCAAAATATTTTATTTGCACAAAGTTTTAAAAATCGCGGAAAACATATATCACGGTTTTACTCATACTAAACGTATATATATATATATATATAAATATACATATATATAATTATACGTATATATATATATATATATATATATATATATATATATATATATATATATATATATATATATATATATATATATATATATATATATATGTATATATATATATATATATATATATATATATATATATATATATATATATATATATATATATATATATATATATATATATATATATGTATTCCAATTTAAATTTTGTTGTCATAAATTTAGCGCCTGTCAAACGAAATTGATTTAATAATCTATTTTGGTTGGTTTGGTTGTGGCTAGGTATTTTAGGTGTTAAAATGCTGTTTTTATTAAGATATAATGAGTGGCACAAGAAAAAAAATTCGCTTATTTATTTAACTCAGCAGTCTGTCAATACATAAAAAAGAAGACAGTATTCTTGTATACTATATACGAAAGTATACGATTTCATTAAAGAACAAGATATCGAGTTTCAAAGCAAAAAGTTTGAGAGTCAATTTTATTTATTCATTTTGATTATGGTCAGAGATGGATTAAAAGTAAATTTACCGGTGCAAAGTTTATTAGAAAGAATCCAGGTTGGGTTGAAAATGATTTTAATACCACAATAATGAAGGATAGTAAAAATAAACAACTCGGCAGACCTAAATTATCATTTCAAAAATCATCATCAATATCAAAGAAAAGAAAAGTTGCAAATTTGTCAGCTTTAAATTCTTGTAAGTTATTGTTTGCTTAGCTTGTACTACTTGAAGCGTACATGGTCAAAGGTTTTTGATGTTTATCAATGAATGGGAACAATAAAACTATGCAAATTTTAAAAATTCTGCAGACGCTTGTAAAGTCTGCTAATTAGAAAAACTAATTAATAAAGCTAGAATATGATTTTTTTTACAGGAAAACAAGTTTGTCTAGCAACGTGTAATAGCATGTGTAATTAGTTAATCATATTAAAGTAAAATTACTTTTGCTATTCACGAGCGAGGATCTCATAATAAAACATGTGCTAAATAATATACATAGCACAAATAAATCATATGCAACTATTAAAAGTTAGTTGCTGCTAAGCAAAATTAGGTACACATAGCAACTAAATAAAAAATATATTCACTTTTTTAAAAAACGCGACCTCATATTGGTACTTATGTAAAACATAGTAAACATAGCGCTCGTAAAAATATTTGCAAATACCAAAAGAATTAAAAAAACAACACCTTTATAAGAAGCGCAAACATGATATTATTAATCATCCTAATTTTAATCAATACAGCCCTAATAATAAATTAGTTATGAATTTTGTCCAGTAAAAGTGAATTCTGGCCTACTGTGCGGTGGTTGACTCGCCGTTAAACGCGCATATAAGAATGAATAAACACGCATAAAAGAATGAATAAATACGCATAAAAAAATGAATAGACGCGCATATAAATATGAATAATTCTGAAAAATATAACGGTTGTAAAGTTAAACTATATGAAGTGTGTTGTGGATATAAGCTATAAACAGGAAGTTCCAATTGATTCCAGTGAAAACAAAATTACTATATATAAACATATATAAATCATAGTTAACATTTGTTTGCATTAAATTTAAAGTTAAATTTACATTTTTAAATGAAAGTCAAAACTACGATTTACTTTGAATGGTTTAAAAATGTATCAAAAAATGTACAAAGAAATGTTTTTTTTTTTATAAATTTCAGCATAAGGCTCAAAATTATTTTTTACAACTCATTTCTATTAAGAATTTTCAAGGTACTGTTAAACTAACACAAAAAACTTGGATAATTGTAAAGTCCTTTTGAAGCCAGAGAAAAAAACTAAACATCTTTAACTCTCTACAAATATCCCTGTTGTATTAATAATTGTTATTCTTTTTGGGTGATTTCTTAGTATTGACTACTGTTCCTGCCTAATGCGGAAGTATTGTAGAATGCTGTTACAAATTAATTGAACCTTTAAACTATTTGTAAAGCTATCAACAAATAATTGCTATTATTAGCTTAATGCGAGATACCAAATGCTTGCTTAGCCATTAATTAATAAAGAGAGATTTTATGCGATCAATTTTGAATTAGCTATTATATAATACAAATGTTTAACAAGATCATTAAGTTTCTACAGTTTGAAAAATGATGCTCAGATTGTCAAGTTCCAACTAATAACATTTTTATAATCATCATCTTTGCTCTAAAACTAATATAATTAAAAAAAACTATTAAAAAATTGCTAAAGCGTATGTATAAAAATCATAATGACTCAAGCAAATATGATTCCAGTGTTCTAACTATCAGCCTAAACTATTATATTATAACTAGTTTTCATTAATTTGGTTGTCTTTTTTGCATAAAGCTGCATTTATATTTGATATAATGTATTATATTTTAACATTTTGTATTAAAGCTCATGTATTTTAAACTGAAATATTTTTAGTTTGTTATCGATTGGTGTTGGTATTCAGTTTGTTATGAATTGGTGTCGAAAGTATTATAACACTTCATTATTACATTTTTACCGAATTATATTCCTCTAGTTTGCCAAACTTATTGTGCTGCATTTGCACAATTTTATTTACACTCTTTTCACTGTTATCGTTTATGTAAAAAGCTAGTTAAGTGATGCAAGTTAAACCGTAAAAGTGCAAATTTACTCATCAACGCATTTGTTTAACATTTTATATTTTAGGTTGTTGTTTTTCACAAATATTGCAGTTTCGAATAAATAGTTTTGATGTTGCAATATTCCAAGAATGTTTTTTTAACTATAAAAATGCACAATACATAATTGTGATTTTTAGCTAAATCCAAGGACCAAGTGGCCGTTCTAGCTATTATCAAAGTATCCAGTCTTTCAGGCTGAACGACTGTATTATTTGACAATGGTCATTTTATTATAAACTAAATGATTCAGTTTTTAAATCAGTAAACCACGAATAATCTAGGTTTCAGAAAAAAATTATTCAAACTTAAAGATTATAACAGTCGCCGAAAAAAGGTTAAACAATAATGAATGTACATTATGGCCACCAGTTAAATTTGAAGAGTATTCTTATGTTTTAAATTAATTCTCACTCTTTTTTTCTCTTCTTATACTTTTATACGCTATTTAAAATTTTTTTGACTTTCATTATATATTATATCGTTTGAAACATTTTGCTAAATTGTTTTTATACAAATTTATTGATGTATTGGTTACATCCTGCATTATTTTACTGCTAGTAAGAATGTGATAAAAGACAAAAAAATTAATATATTGTTAATCTTTAATGATACTATAACGGCATTGAAGATTAAAAATATATTTATATTGCAAACCTCTACACTGTGCAGTCTTAGTCCACCAACACGAGTACCCGCTGATAATAAATAAATATAATCACAAGTAAATATTTAAATCCTAGAGCCTACTACTTCAAAGAAATTTTGCATTTAATTTAAATTTGATTTAAAGTCTGCAAACTTTTATTAATGTCTCAAATATTGGATTTTGTTAGTTTTTCAGTTGAATAATTGAATGACCAAAACAGTTTTAAAAGAAAAATAAACGTTCAAAAAATAAAGAATGATATTTTTACCAGTCAGCATGTTATTGAAGAATTTTAAAAGAATACAATGTCAAACAAAACCTGGACAAGATAAATGAAAAAAAAAGTTATTTGTGGAGAGCAAAAATATATTTTAGCCAATGAAAGAATAACTTTCAAAAAATTTGATTTAGTTCATTTAGTGTTAGAAATATCTTTGATTGAAGCTGTGTCTTACTTGTTAAACTTGGTCTTTTCTATTTGTCTTTAATATTACATAATATATAAAATATTAGTTAGGTTTCTTTCTTTTTTGTTTTTTCTTTTTGTTTTGTTTTAATTTATTTTCAATAAATTTATACATTATGATAGAAAGACTAGGTTGCAATAAAAAAATCTAATAAAACGAATAAAAAAAAGGAAACAACGAGACTTTTAGAACAGCTTCAGTATTTGTCATCAAGAACTGCTGAGTGAAATATATATACATAATGAATAGTTTGTTTATTTAACTTATATTACTAAAATAACTAAATTAACTTTGGTTTGGTGGGAGAAGGGGTTAAATTAGATCATTTCTTCTCATTTCAAATACCAGCGCGTTTTCAAAATGCACGGGGTAATTGGGGAAAGATCTCTCAAGCGAGTTAAAACTTTTCACCTTATGGAATTTAATTATTATTTATTAGTTTATAAATATTACATAAAGAATCATATTAAGATAAATAATTGTCGTTAAGGTCATATTATAATTGAAGTGTGTATAGAAAATAGTTTAGCATTTAATATATAACATTTTTATTAGATATAAAGTAGAAAGGATTACTCCTTTTAATTTTTTAAATCGTTTACATTTTGTTTGTTTTAGTTTTTTATAAAGTTCTATTTATTTATTTTTTTGGCAGTTTTGTTTTTATTGAGTTTATATTTTATTTTTAAGATGGAATTTGTTTTTGTTTTTTTAAAAATTTAGAAAAATAAATTAAACTGAAGTATGACAACAGGTTACCGAAAGCAAGTAAATTGTTTTTCAGTTTTTTCTTTTCTTTTATGTTTACTTATCTGTTACAGTTTTTATTTTAGGTTTGCCATATGACGCATTAATGCAATATAAAAGATAAGAGTTTACATATTTTTTTAAACTTGTTATACACATGTTTGATTGTTAATTAAATTTTTTTTGATTGAAACATATTTGTAATCAATTGCTTAGTTATTTATAATAAATTTAAATATTTTTGATAAATTTATTTAGTCGTTTAACGAATTTAAGATAACAATTTTCGTTTTTAAAGAAAAATGAATCAAGGAGATGCCAAAACTTAATAACTCCTGTATAATAATGTCAACTTCATATTAATCTTAATAACTATTTAAAGTTCATGTAACAAAAAACAAGAATTTAGTTTTAGTTTTTCGTCAATTTAAGCATGATGTTATTATTTTGTGTCACTAACTAAAAACGTAAACTCAAATAATTATAAATAATTGGTAAATTATATTACCTTCTCATACTTTTTATGTTAATTTTACAAATGGATTAATTTTTTCAATTTGAAGGCGTTTTTCAAAAAGGGTATTAGTTAAAGTTTCGCAACTATAAATTGTGGAAAACAGCCACTATAAATTTATTATGTAACAGACCGACTATAACCCGTATTACGGGCTGCTTTCTGCTAGTAAGAATAAAGTAGATAATACTATGGATATTTGCAATTAGTAATTTTTGATAAGAGTGTTTTTTCCATAAAACTGTAACTAACATCTAAAACAGAAAATGTTTTTATTATTTTGAAAACAAAAATGGTATCATCTAAACGTTGTAAACCATCTTTCAATACTTTATGTTATATTTGTGGCAAGTAGAGCAAAATCAGCCAAAACATCAATTAATGCGTAAGACAAACCTGATACACTGCATTCTTTGCAAACAAAGACAAAATAAAAAAGACACCTCATGCCCTGCAAATCACCTTTTTTAGTTTCCAATCGAATCACTATACGAAGCAGGTCTTGATTCGCAAATCAAATTGAATCACGAGTCCAATCAGCATTTTGAGGAAATCTAAGTTTAACTAAAACATAGATATCCTAAAAATGCTGATTTGATTCGAGATTCAATTCAATTTGCAATTCAAAACCTGCTTTAATTCGTGATTCGAATCGATACCAAAAAATTTGATTTGCAGGCCCTAGTTAGAATTTCAAAACTGTAACGATGGAAAAGGTAAAAAGGGGCTTTGGACTAATGTTGTAAAAGGTAAACCAAAGAGAAAATCAAAAATTCAGCTTAACTTGATTAATGCATAACCCAAAAAATCAAAATAGCGTAAAATGCCAAAAAAAAAAATCACTACTTTTTTGTTTAACAGCATCTAAAAATAAAAATAAAGAAAATGCATTTGACGAGAACCCTCATTCAATTAAAAGTATAATTGCTTCAAATGATTTTAATACTTTGGGTGCAATTAGTTACGGTCATCAAATCCTAAAGTTTTTGTACTGTTTTAGAAATAATTAAAAGTCGTGAGTCCGTCATTGTTTACTGTTAATACAAACGACTTACCCAATGAGTTATCAACTATGTGTAAAATGTATGCTGATGATATAAAAATAGTTAACATAACTAGATCATTTTCTGATATAGAAAACACTTAAACAGATCTAAAAAAATTGATGACATGTTCAAAATTATGGCTTTAAAATTTAATGTTAGCGAATGTAAACTTATGCATATAAGTAGCAAAAATACGAAGCATATATACAATATGTATGATTCAGTGTGAAACAGATTTGAACTACCAGAAACAAAATTTAAAAATGATTAAGTAATTATGATTTCAAACAACTTAAAATGGTCTATTCAAGTTAATTACGTGTCTGGTAAAGCTAATAAAATAAATTCAAGGCTCTTAAAAAAAGACACAAACTTTAAAATTCAAGACTCTTGCAAAAAGGCACAAACATAGTTCATTTTTACAAAATAGTAAAAATGAAAATAGTTAAACTTTGGAACACCAACCTGATTTAATAATTTCAAATACGAGAGTCGTAATACAAGGTTTCATAGACAAATATTAAAAAAGTCTAAAGAGATACCATTTCTTAACAAAACGTGCTATTAATTGGAATAACTTACATCAAAATATTGTTGATTCTAAAAAACATTCTAAGAAAACTTTTTTCAACTTTTTTTATTTTTTATAATAAAAATATATGCTTACATTTGTATCAAGATATGTACTTTGCAAACCTAAATTCTTGATTTTTTGACAGTGGTGTCTCATATTCTGATTGATATCACGTTCAAAATTAAACCATATAAACAATTATTTTCGACAAACAATTATGAATGATTAAAAACAAGGTTTAGTGATATATTAATTGTTATATAAACAAATGATGGAAAATGGTTTTTAAAACCAAAGTAATATTTATATTTTTCACAGCTACGAATATTGCTCTCATAATTAATATTTATTTAAAAAAAGTTATAATAAAAAAAAATCTTTAGGTTACCTAAAATTGAACCAACAAACTGCGAGAATCTCTTTTCTTCGCACTTTTTATTATGTAAAAATAGTTAAATATAAGAAATATATGTTAAAACCAAATTGCTTTTTTAGAATTGAATTTTATTTAAACAGCTTGTTTTTTATTTAAAATTTTGTTTAACATAAACAAATAAGAGCTATTTAATAATTACAAACAAAACCGAAAGTTTATTTTATTATTTGGACTTTTCAAAAAAAAAAAAACACCGAATATTTGAACATTCATAAAATATGAAATTTTTCTATGTAAGGTAAAAAACATGTAATCACATATAATTAATTGTGAAATTTGGAATTGACATAAATATGGGACTTAATAAAAGCTTATTAATTAATCTTTATATGAAAGCAGTTCCATGCCTCCTGAACGTAACGCATTTCTAAACATGTTGTAGGGCGCGCGTTGTGATTTTGCTTCAACTTAGTTAAATAAAATAACTAAGCTTGTTTGGATATTAAAGCAAATGGTTTTTGGCGAAATGGACAGACAGTAATTTATGACGTAAGAGTTACGCATGTCAGTTCCATGAGTAACAAAAATCGGGATCTAGCTGCTTTATTTAGAAAATACGAAAAGGAAAACAAAGAGAATATGGCGAACGAGTTCGTGAAGTTGAACATGGCAGTTTGACACCACTAATGCTTGATATTAGTGGAGGTATGGGTAAAGAATGTCATAAGTTTGTTACAAGACAACTTTTATAAGATTTTTTTTTAAGGTTATATAACTTTTTTTAAATTTAGAGTGGGATTATGACGATTTCCTAATTGTAATCGTTTGTTAGTAAATCAATTTTTAATTTATAAAAATTGTAGAAATTTTAATTTAAATCACGTTGAGTAATAGTTTCAAGTTACTATTCTCAAATCCTTCTTTAAATGAGTTAACATTTCAGTGAAGCAACCAAAATCAATAATTTCATCAAAAGTTTCTCGGTGCTAAATTTTAAAATGGAAAATAATAGAAAGTAAAGCTATTTGTGGAATCATTTTACCGTAACAGCCAGTGATTCCAAATACGCAACTTGCAATATCTGCAATTTGAAAATATCTCGAGGATCGCACAATCCAAAACTTCAATTACTTAGCGGACTTTCATCACATCTTACTCTAAAGGAATCTCCTAACTAAAAAAGCAACACTCGCAATTACCGCCAGCCCTGAAATTATGCCAACTTCAGATCAACTTGAGTCTATTGCAGTTAAAAAAGGAACAATACCCTTATTTGACATCAGATCAAAACGGCAGAGGACTGAAATGTTGCAATATACAATGCCTGGCTGGGTTAACAATATCTCAAAAATTGATTCAAACTCCGAAGATGGTCTGAAGTTTCATAGATCTATATAAGAAAACAACATTAAAAGCAAAATTTGATATGGCAAAAGTAGCAAAGAAATTCCTAACACCTCCACCATCATCTACCAGATTGGAAAGGTTGTTTTCAACTGCTGGAGACATTCTTTCAAATGAAAGAAACAGACTTTTGCCAGAAAACATGGAAAAAAACTTTGTTCTGCAAAGAAAATATTTCAATTATAAACTTTAACTATTGAAATGTCTTGACATATTATAGTTTTTATCAAATTATGTTACAAGGTGATTGCTTAGATATATGTAAAATATTTTTTTCGCTTTAACTCGGTCATCATAAAATGTTTAGGGACTTTTTACATTCTTTTTCAAATTTCGGCCGAAGTTTCGGTTTCGGTTTCGTCTACGGCTTCACTGAACCGAAACTTCGGTACTTTCGGTTTTGGCTCAAATTTTGGTTTCGGTCAATCACTACTTCAAGTTATGCATTTAAGAAATGTTATTTGTTTTTTAGAACAAAAATATCTATTTTTTTAATCGCAATATATGTATATTTTTTCATTAAAAAGTATGACATGAAGCTTTTATTTAGATAAGATGTAACATACAACATAAAGTAACTTAGTTCATAAGGTACTAAAGATGAGTCTATGGATTTACTTTTTTGTAAAAGAATGTCTTGGTGTTTGTTTTCAATGAATGAAACGTGAAAACTTAAGTGAAAATTTAAGTAAAAATTTAAAATAAAAACATTAGTTAAAAAAGTATACTTAATGCAACTCAGACAAAGAACCATAGTCATACTAACAAATATTGGGTCATTTTCGCAAGATTTTATCGTTTTTATGTAATAATAGTTAAAATTTGAATTTACGTTGATTTTATAATTTATTTATTGTGCCCAAATACAAAAATCTAGAAAATTGCAAACGTAACTGAACGGTTTATCGATTATTTCATATTAGATCGAGAATCAACTTTTTTTTGAAGACATAAGTTTGTCAATAATGTCAGTTTTTTTTCTTATTTAAATTAAAAGTACAAACGCTTCAACCAAATTTATTTCCAAATGTGCATGATATAATGTCGGAACATAAATTCAAATGCCACATAACAAAGCAACATTCAAAATGTGTTTCTTTAATACAGTAAATGAATGTATAAACTTGAGGGTGAGAAAATGTGTTCCATAAATCAGTTCATGCATTTTTTTAAAAAAGACATTTTTATCGTTTCAAACAATCTTTACTTTCTTCAATATATCTGAGATGAGTTATAAAGTACATATTTTTAGAAGAAGATGAGGAGCTATTATTTAAGTTGATAAAAAGAAGATATAAAGGTTAATTACAGTGAAGTTGACATTTTTTTATCGAAAACTTTATAAAGTTGCTGTTAAAAATAAATTTTTTCCGCAGGTCCTTACTTTTTGTAGAATACAATATTGCTAATTATATTTAGAAAAAAAAAAAGTTTCAGTTGAATACTATGTTGTATGCGTATTTAGTACTTTTTATTAAGGAATACCTTATTCAAAAAATTAGCAAAATTGGCTTATTTGAAAAACGGTCTTATTTTTGTTGGCTGCAAAAATTGTTGAACAAATACATATTTATTCTTCAAGTAATTCAACAAAAAAGTCCATGTAAAATAAGCTGCTAATTGATGTCAAAATTGCTTTAAGGTATTGAGTTTTACCTTACTTTTTAAAACATTCTTTATTCAATTTTACCAAGATATTTAAAGAAGTGACTCTCAATCATCTAGACCATCTTTTACTACTTTATTTTTGTGTTTTTCAGATTCCATTTTGTGACAGCCTCTCTAGTTTAAAAACTAGAGAGGCTGTCACAAAATGGAATCTGAAAAAAAGTTTTGAATTCTGCCTATTATATTTTATATGTTAGTCCAACAAAGAGAGAAGACTAAAACTATGTTACTAGTTCTTTTTTCTATCCTCTTAACTTCTACTCAACAAGGTAACTACTTTTAGTGTACTAGCTCCATTCAGAACATGTTTACATGCTTACGACAATCAAGTTTTTACATGACATTAAGGCAATTATAGTAATCGAGACTGGCAATTATAGTAAGAGAGACGACATTCGTTTTGAAATATCTGACTGGCTGACTAATACAAAAGTATTGACAAGAGAAACAATATGACTAGATATGATATAAAATGTTTATTAATGGTAATTGATTTATACTTTAGATATGTTGAAAACAAGAAGGTTATTGACAGGTGGATCAAAGTGTGGAAAAATTTATCTTTATTCTGAAAGGCTTTACCTAAATCCAAATGACCAAAATGTAAAAGCTATGAGACACTAAAAAGGCTTTTCAAGATAGCTTTACGCTTCCCAAGTTTTATTTCTTTGCTTATAATGCAAGTATAAATGAGCCTTTTCTGAAATAATACCAGACAGACTAGCCAATGGTTACTTTTTTATACTTTGATGTGAAGGAAATAATAATAAAGTTGCTTGAAGTTATTGCAAAACCAGATGTCCCTGAAAAATACAGAAGCTGGAAAATATTGAAAGATCTGGATTTTTTTTTTCTTGAATAATAACTTGTTACCTGATGAAAAGCTAAACGCAGGATTTTCTGTTTCTAGTGAACTACATCGTCTGAAAAAGAATAATTTAATAACATTGTCTTAAATAAAAGAATTGCCAAAAAATTGATTGTTTGAATGGTGAAAAGCTTTTGTGACAAATTTCCATTGAACTATTAAATGATAAGAGCATCTAGTATTTTTGAACCTAATATCCTGATGGAGTTGACAAAACAAAAACTGGTTGATTGTTTGAAAACTTTACTTGTGTACTTCAAGAGTTTAAGGATTTTATTGCCACAGCAATGTGACTTGGTGTTATCTCAGTTTAAAGATTTTAAGGATAATGAATTCAAAACCATAAAGCAAGAAGCTTTTAAGTTTTTTGATCCAAAAGATAATCATGATGATTTTTATTATAAACTTGCGTGAGTCATTTACTACATTAAATTGTCTTTTGCGATTAAATCACTACTAATACTTATTCATGACCAGGCTGCTGTTGAGCATGGTTTTAGCATAAACAACTCCTCTGTTAAAATAAACATGACACCTTCAAGTATAATCTTCGGGAGATTCGTAAAGGACCATTTAATTACCAATCATTTAAAACCGTCCACAGTCCAAATCACTGCACCATTTGTCTATGCTTTTTAATAAACCCATTAAAATATATAATTGGGTAGGGTTATCCTAAAGAGGAGAAAGTGAAAAAAAAGTAAGAGCAAAAGTGATGCAAATCAAAGCCGGCATTGAAAACTAAATCAAAAAGTTAAGGCTACAAAAAAGCTATTTTCGTGATGGAAAACAAGATTGCAGAGTCTATGGAACTTGCAGAGAAAAAAAGTGACCTGCGGATAATAAAGCAAAGTAATGAACCAAAAATAAAAAGTATTGAAACTAAACAAGAGGTCAATATGAACATTTCTAGATAACCATCAAAATAGTATACTCTATTATTATTTGGCTTAACTTTTAGATTAAGGGATCGTCCATTAATTACGCAACGCCAAGTTTCACCTATAAACATAACAAAAAAGATTAAAATTTTTCTTCGCAGAGACGTAAGTTAATTGAAAAATTATTATAGCTCGTTAAGTTTAATGAAAGTCGCCGCCTAAAAGAACTTAAGATCTCCTTCTTCTTTTTTAAAAATAAATTCGGAGATTTCCTTAACCTTTTATAGTCTATTAAGTCTACAAAATTTTTAATGGTATAAGATCTTCTTAGTTCAATCAATTGTATAGCACTGTGTACAAACGTGTGCAAGTGAAAACGTTTTTCGCCTATGTTGAGTTGTAGGCAGTCGAGTACAACAATCGAGTATTATAAATTTATAAAAATGAGAAATTTTTTGAATTTTGTTTTGACATTTAGATAAATTTTTTGCTAAATTTTTACTATAAATACTGCTGTATTAATTTTTACTATAAATATTGCTATAACTATTATAGATATATGCTATAATAAAAGTTTTGATATAAATGTTGCTATAAATACAGCAAGATTGAAAAATATTTAAAATTTTATATGGAAGATTTTTAAATTCCCAAAATGATACTGATGACAGCGCACTAAACTACTGAGCTATCAAAAGTATGCGTTTAGGAGAACAACAGAATTAATTTAAATTATAATTATAAATCTCCTAATTATAAATTTCTTATAAGCTCTATGTATGCGGAAAAGGTGCGCATGTTAATTTTTTTGCTCTAAAAGCAACTTTTCAGAATGAATACATAAAAATATTGAAGTAAACAAATAATAAACATAAAAACAATTGGTGTGGAAAAAATAAGTAAAGAAATGGTAGGTTTGATAAAGACCCGTACTTCATGGGTCCGTAAAGCTGGGATACATATGAAAGAAAAGTTAAAAAAACTCAGGGTGGAATAGACTTACAAAGACTTCTATTTTAACGGGTCAGATCAGTTAATATGTATATATGTATATATATATATATATATATATATATATATATATATATATATATATATATATATATATATATATATATATATAGTTACATATATACATATATCAATACATATAAATAATTGTATGTATATATATATATATATATATATATATATATATATATATATATATATATACATATATATATGTATATATATATATATATATATATATATATATATATATATATATATATATATATATATGTATATATATACATATATACATATATACATACATCAATACATATAAATAATTATATATATATTTATATATATATATATATATATATATATATATATATATATATATACATATATGTATATATATACATATATATATATATATATATATATATATATATATATATATATATATATATATATATACATATATGTATATATATACATATATATATATATATATATATATATATATATATATATATATATATATATACATATATATATATATATATATATATATATATATATATATATATATATATATATATATATATATATATATACATATATATATATATTTGTTTTGTTTTGTTCAATTCATAGTCAACAAAATTTATATAATGTTGACAAAGAATGCCACACCAGACCACTCTGTGATGAAAACAGTTTTACAATTATATCTTAAGTGAAGATGCTGGAGCAAGAACCTTCATATTTAAAAGTATTTAAGTTCTTTAAGTCCACTGCTTTTTGGCTTTAGGCATTCCATGGTTTGACTACACGATTGGTGATGAAGTTGTTTCTTTCGACGCAATTTCTAACAAATTTTGACTTTAAATGATTTGTGTGTCCACGCGGACAATGGCTGTACTTTGAGACCGCGATGTTAGATTAAAATTGAGGAACCTGGAAGTTTACTTTTTCGATTTTGTTCTTAATTTTGTAATGCTCAATTAGGTCTCCTCTTTCACATCGTTCGGTTGGTGTTGTTAGGTTAAGGCTTGCTAGTATCTGAGTATACGGCAGGTGTTTTAAAGTGGCAATATGTTTTGTCGCTCGGCGTTGAACTTGCTCGAGCTTGGCTATGTCTTGAGCTAGAAATGATGACTTGTACTGCAAATTCAAGGTGTGGGCGCACGTATGAAGTGTGCAGTATGCACTATAATGCTGAACCTCGACCTCTAAAAGCCTTCTTGAGCCTGCCAAGCCTTCGATTGCCAGCTGATGCAGCCGTGCAGACTAGTTTTTTAACTTTTAAATCGTTAGTCAAAATAACGCCTAGGTCTTGTTCAGATGATGTACATGATAGCTGGTGCGGTTGGCTTATTAGGTTGTTCACTTTATAAGTTGCAGCTGATATTTTATTTTTGCTGCGCCCAGTGTGCATGACTTTGCACTTGTCATTATTAAAAGACATGAGCCAGGTGTGCAACCACTTTACAGCTCCGTTGATGTTGGCTTGGATTTTATCATGTCATGATTCAACTCGTTAACTCCGATTATTTTACAGTCATCTGCATACATTTTAAAGTGGTGTTGCATTTTTTCTGGCAGATCGTTAATGTAGATAAGGAAAAGTAGTGGTCTAAGAACAGATCCTTGTGGCACACCGCTAGAGACTGTTTTCCAATCGGATTTATTGTTTCTAATGGTTACGCGTTGTTGAAATTTAGTCAACCAGCTCTCGATTTATTTGTACAAGTTGTCGGACACTCCGTAAGATTTCAGCTTGTGTAGCAGGCGTCTTACAGTGGGATGAAATCCCGATTTCGTGGCCAATAGCCAATTTTTTAAGTTTTATATTTTCGTCTTCTTACGTTCAGATCTTGTTTACAGAATGTCCTAGAACAAAATTCCGAACAGGGCAGGTATATACCTGCTCTAGGGTGGCCTAGGCGTCAGTTGACATTTAGCCTCCGTTCGGTACGCACTAAACAAGTGGACACGTTGAAAAATTCTTGCCTGTTTTAAAGTGCTGTTAAACTGAAGAAACTATTTCATTTGGAATTCAGCAAAAGGGAATCACTTTCTGGAGGCATGTAGAATATATGGTTATGCACTCTTATTGCTAATTTTAATTTTTTTCAAATTTAAATCGCGCGACAAGTAAATATAAAAAATTTTAAATTTTTTATCTGAAATTGATTTTCTAATGTCGTTTTAAAAACTTAACCGCTGTTATCCACCTTCTTTTGACAAGGAACTGATCGTGTATAGTGTTAAATATAACATATTAAAAAACTGGCTGCCATTGAGTGCCATTTTAATAATAAGACTTGTTTTTATGGAGGAATGCATGGTGCGACATTAGACTATGTTAATAGATTAATGTCGCACCACGCATTAATGGTCATGGAAATTAGTGAATTAACATTATTTAATAGCACTAATTATATTTTAATGCAATAATTTTTTATTTTAAATATATGCTTTAAAAGTTACTTCTCATTCCGTTTTATGATAATCTCAAAGTTTTATAAAATAGTCCTCAAAGAACTTTCAGCAGTTATTACTGTATTTTTTTTTTACAGAGTCGACCAAATCTTCAAATATGGAATTTTCAAGAAAAAATATATTCTTTATGGTGAAAGACAGTTTAAAAAATGAATATAAATTCATCATTGATGTTTTGACAGATGCAATTTTCAAAAAAACGGAACATGTGATACAAGTAGGCGAGGATGAAATGTCATTATCACGGTTATTTTCAAATTTTCGATCAAGATGGAGAGCAGCAGGAAAATGGGAAGATTTTTTTCTGAAAAAAATTGAAGAATGGTTGAAGGGCACCGTACAATTTTCAAAATTATCCAATACTGAATGCACAACACCTGAGAAGATTGTGAAGAGTGATAATAAAAAAAGAACATGTGGGTGACCTTCGCAATCCTTTGCCTCATCTAGTGAAAGATCAAAGAGGCGAAAGACTCAAGAAGTACGTTCTACTTTTTCTGTAGAAGAATCGGCATATGCTGCTCAAATGAGTGTAAGGACTTCTGGTCAAGTACATGCTGCTCAAGTTGTTGAAGATTTCACATTAACAACCGCAACAAGAGCCTCAAAATATATATCCGCTGTTAGTTCACAAAATGAAGTACCTTTAATCCCAGATAAAGCACTTTCTTTAATGATTGAGAAAGGAGAATCAAAGCACTCTTATCAACTATCAAGAAATGTAACTAGAGCACATAAATGCAAATTATACCCATCATACCTTGAAGTAGAAAAAGCAAAAAAACGTTGTTATCTATCAGTTGCATACACAACTGTTATATCTTTTACCAATTTAAAAAAAAATGATAAAATTAAAATTACAAATTTCTGTTTTTTTATTAATGGTATAAATTTGAAAATAATTTTGCAATGTTTTTGCTCTAGTTTAACTCCTGAATCATTAGCAATGACCTTGAAAACCAAACTACATGAGATTTCATATTCTCAATATATGAACAGTTTTGGCCACCATATTGGAACCGCCATTTTGAATTTTTTAAATCTGACCTTAGATTCCTAATAAGCGACCTCGAAAACCCTCATGTAGGTAATTTAAGAATTTTGGCCACAAAATCAGGATTTCGTCCCACTGTGCGTCGATGCGGAATTTGTTGAATGCTTTTGCAAAGTCTGTAAATATGATATCGGTTGGGTAACCTTTGCGGGCAGCTTCGGTCAGGATGTCATAAGTTTCGAGTAGGTTTGTAACGCAACTTTATCCCTTTCGGAACCCATGTTGAGCAGAGCTAATGAATTTATTTTTGTTCAAGTAATCAGTTATGTGTCTGTGTACAAGTTTTACCATGACCTTGCAAGGAACAGAAGTACGTGAGATAGGTCGATAGTTTGAGGGGTTCACTTGCAGCCTTTTTTGAAGATGAGAGTTATTTCAACTTTCTTCCATTGAAACGGTACTTCGTCAGCTTTAAGCGATTCAGAGAATATAATTGTTAGTGGGGTAGCAAAGCCTGCAGCATAATATTTCAGAACGCGAGGGTGAATACCGTCAAAGCCCATTAATTTAGTTTTGTTCAGGTCTGAAAGTTTTTCTTTAACGGATTCGTATGATGCAAGTGTGGTCAGTTGGTGTATGCTTGTGGAACGAAAGTTGAATGCTAGAAGAGGTCCTAGCGGCTTAATTTCGAAAACTGATTGAAAATAATCGTTAAGTGTGTTGCATTTTACTTTAGGATCTGTTGTAGTTTGATTGTTAGTTCGTTCAAGTTGATGGATGCGGTCGTGTGTATCTTGTTTGCTTTTGACGTATAAGTGAATGATTTTTGGGTCACGTTTGCTGTTATTTACCAGTTCCTCTTCGTAAGCAAGAACAGCTGATTTGACTAGTCTTTTCACTCCTTTGCTTGCATTTTTATGCTGTTCGCGTAGAGTTGGCTTGTTTGTTCGGCTAGCAGCGACAAATTCGCCCCAGAGTTCGCTTTTCAGTTTGACTGCGTTTGCAACATCTTTGGTCACCCATGTTTTGTGATTGTTAGTGTAACGAGTAGTTGTTGACGGGACATGTAACGAGGTTGCTTCGTTCTATATATATATATATATATATATATATATATATATATATATATATATATATATATATATATATATATATATATATATATATATATATATATATAACCCAGTATATATATATATATATATATATATATATATATATATATACATATATATATATATGTAACCCAGTACAATCTGCTTCATGTCCTGCTGCCTTGTAGGATACGCCTTTTTAGGCAAAGGCTAGGAGATGCCAACTCCGATTTACAACACCCCCTGCCTTGGGGCTCTTGGTTGAGTAAAGGCTAGAGATGGTGTCTCGATAAAAATACTCATCTTGGGCAGATGTTAAATGCACCCAGCTACTGTCTTGTAGAAGGCCTCCTAGGCAAAGACTTAAGGGGTAAACAGATTCTATCTGTTGACCAGCCTCGCACCCCTTCTTCATCTATTAGGCTGGCGCAGATGTATTTTTAATACATTGTTTCCAGTTTAGGATGTTGAATGCTGGATCTTCTTGACTCAATGCATGGGTTTGCTTGTGTCACTGTTTTTATGACTAGGCAACTCATTCTATTATCTCCTTATGAGGGTACAGCTCTAAAACTCAGTTTTATGGTTCTGAGGCCGGCTGGTAGTCAGGTTTCCCGAACTCTGTGGTAGCTCTCAGAGAGGCTGATTCCATCAACAGCTGAAAAATATCAAAGTACTAACAGTGCCATGTTGCGCATGGATGGTGTCCCTGTTTGTACTTTTGGTGTGCATTGCGGAGGCCACATTTGGAGCCCTTTGTTACGGCTTAGGGTTTATTAGTAGTAATGAGGCAATTGCTTGGGCTATTAAACGGTGTTCTGAGTACTATCTATGCTTTGAGTCAAGTTCTTCAATCTAATTTAAAAATAAATAAAGTACCAAAAACTATAAAACACAAAAAACCATCATCATCACCAAGTTCTCTAAACCTATCATTCACTAATATTCGTGGTCTTTGAAGTAACTTTTCTTCTGTTGAGTCTTATCTCTTGCAAAGTTCACCAGACCTACTTGCTCTTTGTGAGACTAATTTGAGTTCGGCTGTCTCATCTTGTGATCTTAGTGTTGATGGTTATCTTCCTCTGATTCGTAAAGACTCCAATAGTCACATGCTTGGCCTGGGCATTTACATTCGTAAGAATTCACCTAGTTTGTCGTGAAACTAGGTTTAAATCCACAGACTATTCTTTCATGTGCTTTCGTTTAGCACCACTTCACTCTATCGCCTTTCTCTTTGTTCTATATCGATCTCCTTCATCTCAAGACTGTACACTTTTTGACGTTATTTCTGATCATATTGACCAAGCCCTCTCTCTTTATCCATCAGCTAATATAGTTGTTGTCGGTGACTTTAATGCTCACCACTCTGAATGGCTTGGCTCTAGTGTCAGTGACTCTGCAGGCATTAAAGCCCACAACTTTTGCCTTTCTCAATCCCTAACTCAAATAGTCAACTTTCCAACTCGCTTTCCTGACAACCCGAATCATTTACCTTCTCTACTGGACTTATGTCTTGTTTCTGATCCTAGTCAGTGCTCAGTTTCTCCACATTCACCCTTAGGTGCTTCTGATCACAGTTTGATCTCTTTAAAACTAATATCTCATTCTTCTTCATCACCTGAATACCCCTACTATCGAACCTCTTACAACTACAGTAAAGCTGACTGGGATTCTTTCCGTGACTTTCTTCGTGATAGCCCTTGGGTAGAAATCTTTCAACTTCCTGTCGACAAATGTGCTTCTTATATAACTTCGTGGATTCAGGCTGGCATGGAATCTTTTATTCCCTCTCGACGATTCCAGGTCGAGCCTTACTCTCCTCCATGGTTTTCCTCACACTGTGCTGCTGCGATTGCCAATCGAAACCGTTACTTCCATATTTATCAGCAAAACAATTCTCCAGAAAACAGACGTCTGTTCATTACTGCTAGAAACAACTGTAAAAAGGTTTTGTCTAACGCCAAAACCCGCTATTCTCAGGTCATGAAATCTCGTATCTCATCTCAAAAATTAGGCTCTCGTGACTTCTGGAGAATCTTTAATAATATCAATAATAAGGGCAAATCTATAATTCCACCTCTCTTGTATGGTTCAGACTTTGTCACCTCACCTAAAGACAAAGCCGAACTGTTTGCTAAAAACTTTTCATCAATATCATCTCTTGATTCCACTAATTGTGTTCTACCTGATATTGCCAACAAACAGGTTGATTCATTGCTTGACATTCATATCACTTCAGCATCTGTATCTAAAGTGATTTCCTGTCTAGACTCTTCTACAGCTTGTGGCCCAGACAACATACCTGTTATTGTCTTGCAGAAGAGTTCTCCAGAGCTGTCATCTATACTCTCAAAACTATTCAACAAGTGCTTATCAGAGTCTTGTTTTCCAGCCTGCTGGAAAGCCGCATCTGTTATCCCTATCTTCAAAAATTCTGGGGAGCGATCTGATTCGTCTAACTACCGTCCCATAAGTCTTCTTCCTATCATAAGCAAGGTTTTTGAATCTTTAATTAACAAACACTTAATTTCTCATCTTGAATCTAATAACTTACTTTCTGACCATCAATATGGATTTCGATCTTCTCGTTCTACAGCTGATTTGCTAACAGTAATAACTGACAGGTTTTATCGTGCGTTAGATGAAGGTGGAGAGGTTAAGGCCATCGCTCTTGACATTTCAAAAGCGTTTGATAAAGTTTGGCATGCTGGTCTTCTCCATAAGCTTTCTTCTTATGGTGTATCCGGCAACATCTTTAAGATCATTGAATCCTTCCTTTCCAATCGTAGCATAAAAGTTGTCCTCGATGGACAACACTCTTCTTCTTATTCTGTAACTTCAGGGGTTCCTCAAGGTTCTATCCTTGGCCCTATACTCTTTTTAATTTACATTAACGATCTTCCAGATATTCTCACATCTAAGGAGGCATTATTTGCTGATGATACTACCATTTATTCTTGTCGTGATAAGAAACCAACACCCTCTGATTGCCTGGAGGGGGCATTTGAGCTTGAAAAGGATCTCACTTATGCTACAGCATGGGGCTCACAGTGGCTGGTGAACTTTAATTCAGATAAAACCCAATTTTTTTCAGCCAATCGTTATCGCAATAATTTAGATCTTCCTATATTTATGAACGGTGATGTACTCGATGAGTCACCTACTCTTCATCTTCTAGGATTAACTCTTACTTCCAATCTTTCTTGGAAACCATATATCAAATCGGTTGCAAAATTAGCATCTGCTAAGGTTGCATCTCTTTATCGAGCTCGCCACTTTCTTACTCTGGATTCTATTCTCTACCTTTATAAATCTCAAATCCGGCCGTGTATGGAATACTGTTGCCATATCTGGGGCGGATCTTCTAATGATGCCCTTTCTCTTTTAGACAAGGTGCAAAAACGCATTGTAAACATAGTTGGACCTGCTCTTGCAGCCGACCTTCAACCATTATCACATCTTCGTAATGTTGCTTCTCTTTCTCTTTTCTACAAATACTATAATGGGCACTGCTCGAAAGAGCTAGCGTCTCTTGTGCCATCTACTAAAATTCATTCTCGTGTTACTCGTCATTCAATTAAGTGTCATCCTTTTTCTGTGACTGTTTTTAAGTGCTCCAAAAACGCTTATTCGTCTAGTTTTTTTCCTCGAACATCAGCTCTTTGGAATTCGCTTCCTTCATCTTGCTTTCCTGATTCATATAATTTGCAATCTTTTAAATCGTCCGTCAATCGTTATCTTGCTCTATAATCTTCATCTTTTCTCTTACAGTAACTTCCAACTTTAATTAGTGGCTGCTTGCAGCCTTGTTGGAAGCGAAGATGTTTAAAAAAAAAAAAAAAAAAATATCTATATATATATATATATATATATATATATACATATATATATATTTATATATATATATATATATATATATATATATATATATATATATATATATATATATATATATATATATACATATATATATATACATATATATACATATATATACATATATATATATATATATATATATATATATATGTATACATATATATATATATATATATATATATATATATATATATATATATATATATATATATATATATTCTTTGAATAAAGACAATTAAATCTCGTGATAGTCCTAATGAAAGTTATAGTATTTTTATTTGAAGATAAATTTTTTTTTATATTTTGTTCTATATTAATTCATGTTTTTTTTAGATTTGTTGCTATTAAAGAAGCAATTTTTTCAATTAGATTATTGTTCATAATTTATTATCAAGATTATTAATTTTAATTTTTAGTTTAAAAAAGCATTGGTTTTTTTATTTATTTCATAAATGGGTTACTCTTAATTAAATTTTCGGGTCTTTGTTATTTTAGATATTTTTTCAAAATGAGATAAGGTTTGACCCAATTGTATTTAACATTGGTCTTTTTTAATTTAAACATTGAACTTTTTAAATGTATACATTTAGATATTAACTTTCATTTGCTTCTTTGTTTATTTCTTTGAGTTAAGCTTTAGGAATATGAGAAACTACTATTTCTTGCATAAAAAATAATTTCTTTATTCATGATATATTAGTTTCTCATTAGAAACAAAAAAAGCTCATAATTGGAAATTTTCTTGAAGGTAATGAACTTGTTGATCTAAACAAAAACGTTTTTGCTTGGATCAACAAGTTCACGATCTTCAAGAAAACTTCCATTATTATTGGATTAACAGTTAAAATGCTCGCCTTTTGCAAACAAACAATAACTTTTTTGATTTGAAACCGTAGGTTTTTTTCAATTACTTTATAATTTAGCACTTTTACATAGTAATATGTAAGTTATTATATAATATTATATCTTTAGTCATAGTATATTATAACTAAAGATATATTTTTAGCTGTTATTTGTAAAACTTTTCTTTCCGATTTTATGTTAAAAACATCATTGGAAGAAGATATCACAAGTAAAAAAACATTTATACTTCTTCGAGAGGCTTCAGAGCCAAATATGTAAAAATTAAGAGAAGGCATTTGCAAAATTCAAGGTTAAATCAACAATATTTATGTAAATATTCTTCTTAATGCGCCTTATTTTTAAAAAATTGTGCACTAATTGGTTGACTGGGTTCTAAAAAAACACTAACGCAGGGATAAACGGCAGCGGTCTAAAACTTGCCAGACTATCTGTTTTATGACAATGAAAGAACAAACTAACTAAAATAAAAAAAGCCGTTAATTTTAAACAAGTTTGATTGGCTGTGAGTGGTATAACTTATACAGTCAGAAGAACTTTACAATATTTGGTATTTAATTTGTGCAAACAAATAAATTCATAAGTAACGTACTACTAAATTGTGGTTGTCAAACTAAACAAACTAATGTGCGTCTTGTGTAATTTTTTGTTTGTTTTTGCTTTGATAAATTAATTTGATCATATGTCTAAATGTAAAATAAAACTTTACTTTGTTTATATAATAATCTGGATTATTTACAATAAATTCTTAATTTTGAATTAATTCTTTATTTTGAATAGTTGAATTATATACATTAAATCCTTTACAAAATCATATCTCTTAAGTTCTGTATATGTGTATGATAATAATAGTTCACTTCAGTGAGTGTCCCTTTAAGTTTTTAACTAATATATAATACTCTTTAGTGATATATTTAAATAGTAAAAGTTGTTTAAAGTACTATTATAATTTGAATTACAACATTGCATTCAAGGGTGGGAGACGAATTTAAGGGTCCCATATGCAAAGTTGGAAGCCATTTTAAAAATGAAAAATTTTTTTTTTTTGTCATACCTAATAGAAAGATTTTTACAATTTTGGGGCCTGAATGCCAAGGCGCTGATTGTAGCAAATTTAAGCAGCTTTAGTAGATGTTATGATGGTTAATTATATATCGTTTAGGTATTTAGAAAATGTTTAACTTTATTAAATTCTTAAATCAATTAAAATGAAGAATTTATATTTTAAAATAAAGTAGAGCCTACATTAGTTTTGTTAAAGGAAAAAGCTGAAGGAAATAAAACATTAAGCAAACCAAATGAGATAAGAGACTCAAAAGATTATGAAAAAGTATAAACCGACTCCAATCAAACTCAAACTGAAAAATATAATTCAAAAGAATTAAGAGAACAGTGCAAAGAAAAAAACAATACTAATTCAGATGGAGATTTTTACTACGGTATTAGAAATATTGGGGTAGTTAAACTCAAGAAATTGCAATTACTAGTTCAATTAATGATCGATATCCAGTCAATTAACTTCAGCAGCAACACCAAACAAACCACCTTAAAAAAACCAATCTTTTAAAACCATTAAATGTGCTTACTTCAATGCTAGATCAATAAACAATAAACTACATCACCTACACAATTTTCTTGAAAACAGCAATATTGACATCATATTCATAATCAAAACATGGCTAAAAACAGCTGATTTATAATTATTAAATAGAAACATTTTTTGTAACCACACTAATATTTTTTGTAAACACGCTCTAAAACCTTCGGAATAATAAAAATGCAGAAAAGTTTAAAAATCGCATGCTTTTAGTAATGGTTTCACATTTGTTGAAAAAACTTCCTATAATTTGATACTCCATTTTTTTAACGGAAAAACCATCAGTAAAAACTTAATATTCAAATTAGTTTTTGGTAAAATATAGTAGTTACTTTCACGGAATCAAAACCCGTTTCTTGACACGTGTTGCGCTTGTGTTTCCGGGTGCTTTAAACACACAACAGAAACCGCGCGTAATTTTTTACAGAGTTGTGCCGGCTGGGATTTTTAGTACGTTTTAACTTTACATAATTTAAAGTTCAGTTAAGTCATATACACTTTTGTTGACGTTTTCGAAACGAATTTTAAAGATTTTGCATATATGCCACCATTGTCAAAGATGCTTTATGAAATTATACAAATTATTATTTGCAATTAAGTTCGTGGCTTTTATAACAGCACCAAATATCGTAGAACTAGCTAACTTCAAGTTTTCTTGTATTGTATATGAATGAATATTAATATTTTTCATGTTTAAAACAAATAAAAACATGAATTACGGTCAAAAAATCTTAAAAATAAATATTTTAAGATGTTTTAATATTAAAACAAGTTTGAAACACTAATCTAGACTCACTGAAACCTAATAATTACATAATCATTTATAGTAAAATACCATAAACCGGGGTTAACGGTTTACTTTGAATACTGGGGTAACTTTGAATACATTTGTTGTTTTTTTTAAGTTGTATTAATGGCAAGAATTTATAAAAACTTTTCAAACCTTTAACATCAAAGTTTTAATAATAACTTATATTTTGATTATTTAAAGTTTTACTTTGTTTATTGGTTGTGGTTCCTTAAAAAATGAATTAAATATTTCGGATATTCACATCAAAAAAATTAGTCAGAATCCTTTGTAAACTGCTTCAGCTAGTGTAGCAGATTGTTGTCTAAGTTGCATAATTCTAGTCAATAGTAATGGAAGATCAAGTAAAAATATCTAAAAAACGTTTAAAGTTACCCCGGTTTATGGTATTACGTTTTCGCCAAATAAAATCGGATACATCAGTTAACTTGTAAAAATTATTATTATCGACCACGAGGAAATCCGCGGATTATAAGACAAATACTAAATAAGAATTTATTAATAAGTTTTTATTAACGTTTTTTTTTAATGGAAATAAAGAAGAGGAAAAAGAAAAAAGAAAACGGAAGAAAAAAGTTTACAGAATTATTAATAACTTAAATTGTTTCAATAAACTAAAGAAAATTTTAAATTATAAAAAGCAAAATAGTAAAACAGTAAATCTTTTTAAGTGAATAAATTAAAAATCATATTACAAAACGTAAAACTTAAAAAGAAAGACGCAAAAGAAAATTTGAGTTTTAAATCAATTTAAATATAATAAAAAGACAAGAAAAAAAAGGGAATAAGAGAAGAGGAGTAAAAAACTAAAAATAAATAAAGATCAAAAGAAAATATTTATTAAAATAGAAGAAGAATATTTTAATCAGTTTAATTTTTTGCAGCTATTGTATATATATATATATATATATATATATATATATATATATATATATATATATATATATATATATATATATATATATATATATATATATATATATATATATATATATATATATATATATATATATATATATATCTATATTTATATATATATATATTTATATATATATATATATATATATATATATATATTTATATATATATATATATATCTATATATATATATATATATATATATATATATATATATATATATATATATATATATATATATATATATATATATATATTATTAGATTCTTACTGATGAACCTACTGATGATAAAACACAGTGTCGAAGTAATCAAAAATTAGATAAGTGTTTTTACTAACTTTTGATTGATTAATTTTCATCATATGTTTCTTGAGAATTATGACTAATTCTCAAGAAACATATGATGAAAATTAATCAATCACAAGACAAAGGTCTACGGTTTTATGTAGATTGCACCAGTCATTGTTTTCGAAATGAATTATTTGACCTTGTTGCAGCTGATGTTTGCAGGCAAATCTTATAAGAATTTAAGTCTGGGAAGTTTTTCAATTATCGTTGATGCCTCTCTTGATGATAGCCGTACTAAACAAACTACGTTTGTCATTCTATATATTCGCATTAAGAAGAACCTGGAAAAATTTCAATTGAAAAACTGTTTTTGATCTTTGCAAATAGTCTAAAGAAGACTGGACCTGATTTTGAAGGATGATATCTGGAACTTTAGAAAACTTTAGAAATTTTTTAGAAAACTGCCGTGAGCAAGACTATGACAATGGAGCCAACATGTCAAGAGTATTCAAACAATCCTATAAATAAAGAACCCTTTGTCTATATTCTCAGGCAGTGGTGGTCATTATTTTAATTTGTTTGAACAGAATGCTGCCTCAAGCTGTGCTTATGCTGAAACTTTTTTTAGAACTGTTTAAAGCACGTATAAAATCTTCTTTGTTTATAGGCTATCTGAAACAGGATGGACTAAAAGACTTAACGTTTTTGAGCTCTTTCAAATGTGTTCCCATGTCTGGAGTTTTGATGAAAATCCTCACATTGATTAATTGCAGAAACTAGGTCACTTAGGCAAAAAGGGCAACTGGTTATACAAGGCAATATTCAGGTGAAAAATTTTAAAGCAATAATAAGTCACCTTAAATCTGTTTTGGAGGGTTGACCAACAGCTTTGAAAAAAGCTCAACTATCTGCAGATGCTGCAGATAGTTTAGCTTTTTTCAGTTCAAGAAATCAGTTCTAAATTTCCAATCCACCAAAAATTGAAGCGCGAAAGTTTTGCTTGGGAGCAAATTGAAGGTGATGAACATGTCACGGAATCAACCAAAACATAATTAGGAGGGGAAGCAATATTTCGGAGCATTTTTTTATTAATTTTTTGACTTATTGATTGCTAGACTCACTGTTTGTTTTAGAGATATTCAAGAAATCTTTGTTATACTATCTTTTTTGTGGGAATATCAAAAAATTTATGAAGCAATGATAAAGAGTGTCTGAAATCATTTTTCGCTGAAATATTCATGTGATGTGACTGAAAATGAACTGACAGATAAGTTGCTTCACATAAAACAATGTAACTCTGCAAACCTTAGAGGAAAACCACTTTCCCCGTTCAACTTGTTTCACCTAAACGATACGTCCTGTGCCCATTTGGTATTTAAAAAAGCACGTTTTTTGCAACTATATTTATTATTTGTGAAACGGCTGCAGTATGGATGATGCAACGATTATGTTGAAATGAGATAATTAGACGCGAAACTTAGCAAAATCTCTTAACAAAAGCCACTAATCCAGTGATGGTTGCAGATTATATTCAAAACTACCTACCACCAAATCGAAATTTCTCTTTTTAAATTAAAAGATCCCTTTTTATAAATTTTCTTTCAAACTCGACCCATCGATTTTCGCTCGGGTCTCGTAAATAAATACTTTTCTATAACAACCATAATAGTTGTCTGTACAATAACCATAGCGTCTATAAAACTTTTATGTTTTTTCATTTATAAGAACTTTTCGTTTATAAATCCTTTAACTCTAACAACAATAACTTAAAAAAGATAGTAATAGTGTTTACAATTGAAATATTTTTTATTGCAGATGAATTTTAAAATAACAAATTAAATGGTGTTATTTTAGATTCATTATTAAGTATAAATAAACAAACCTTAAAAATCTCTCTAAATAATCAGTTTTCATATAAATTTTGAGAATGATGCAGTGATAAATACTTTTCTGTAACTTGGGAATTTGTACAATAAATTATTTTTTTAAGAAAAAGATGACCCTACAACACTTATAGAAATTAAAGTGTTATTCCCAAAGGTATTCCTTTTTTTGGTTTCACATCTGTTACAATGAAAAATATGCGTTCTGCCTCTGCATTTGAATGCGGTAGTGTTGGGCAAATTTGAGCAAGTTTTTATAGACTTGGAACATCATTTCATCTTTAAAATCTTTAAGGTTAGTTATATAATGCATCAATTTTATAAGAAAGTAATTTAGCTTTTTCAGATTCATTAAAAGAAACTCTAAGTTTACGCCACTCAATTTCTAAATTGTCAGATTGAAGTAGGTCTTATATTTGTCTGATAAAAATTTGATTTCAAAGTCATTCCAATGATTATTTGAATCCACAATTTTTGTATGATCTATGATTGCAAATCTATATATATAACGAATTATTAATCTGTAACTTTAAAGCTGCTGTACAATGAAAAAAAAGACTTGTTGATTCTTTTTTCAACAGTACTTCTGGGAAGGTCTTTAATAAAATTTTTACAAACATGATCTAGAAATAAATTTTTTTCATTAACTGTACAGATGCAGAATATAATTTATGTAATAATATTGATTTTGATTAAAACAACGCATTGAAAGAATTAAAACAATTAAGAACCTACTTCAAAAATAGTTAGTATGCTTTACTGTAACTATTTTATCTTCAAAAACAGCATTTTGGAAATAGTGAAATAAAATTTCACGAGTTTCCATTACTCTTGAAACACACTGGTGCATAGAAACTGGTCTTGTGCTGGCTAACTTAAGAATTTTTTTCCTTTCATTATTAAAATAATCTTTTATTTTGCATAATTGGACACAGCGTTTGCCACGACCAGATACATACGATGCAACAGCATGTAAAAGCTCTTCAGTTGATCTAGTTAAATGTTCACATGTTTACTTACTATTATAGCAAAAGAATGGCAAATACATCTCATGAGTGTCACAGATGGTACGTCTTTAAATGTGAATAAAAAGATTTATAATTTCCTACAATTACATTAGCTCCATCACAACCAAGGCCAATTGTATTCTGCAGTGGTATATCCTTCTGATTTAAACATAGGCTAAAAGATTCATAAATTTATACTGCCGAACAATCAGTTGTATCTCAGTTGCTGTTGTATCAGCTCCAAAAACTCAGTTCGGATATTTCCAATTGATGGGGAAACATACCAAACAAAAGTTCACATAAATTTTGTATTACAAATATCCGTTGATTTGTCAACTAAAATGGAGAACTTCACATTTTTAAAGTTACTCACAGTTTCCTCGGTCTCAACTTTAGCAATTATTTTTTTAACTATATTTGAACATATTTTCCTATTTAGTGTGATTTATTTTGCAATAACACTGTCCGTAAAACTATCACCTAATACTTTTGAAAAAAGATTTAAGATTTGAAACGCTAAATTGTGTTCCGCAAATAAACCTGCTATTTTAATTTCTGCCACTTTGATTTGTTTAGATTGCAGAATTATCTTCTTTTTGCCCTTAAATTGGTTATTGGCTGAGAAGTTTGAACCGACTTTACGTTTTGAATGTGTTTTTTTCTAGCAGCATTATTTTGTAACTCACTTTTGCCACATCTTATATAAACCTAGTAAAATAATTACGTGTATAATGTAAAGCACCTACATTATATTTTTTATCTTATTTATTTAATATCTATCACGCACAGAATGCAAACAATTTTTATTATTATTATTATTATTATTATGTATTTCGCCGATAAGAAAAATTTACAAGTTAATGCAATACAAATATATAATTACATGGCTGGGGCAAGAAGAAGACAAGTTCTGTCTTATCACCAAGCCCCTTTAAATAAAAATGTTAATAATAAAAATACAAAACAAAGTAACTCGTTAAATAAACGTTAAACAAAACGTTGCGTTAAAATAAAATAACGATAAATAAAAACTAAAAAACATTTTACGCTATATTACAGTGGACTACATTGTAATTGGGTATTTGGAAATATGAATCGTTCTCAACGTTTTTGTCTTGACACCATGTTTCACTTAGACAAATAATTTGAAAATTAATTTTAATTTTATATAGAAACTGTTTCAATGATTCAAAATTTTTTTTTAAACTCCTAATAATAATATGAAGAATTGAAAATGAGTTATCATCCATTCCTTTGATAATGTCTTTTGAGTATGGGTTATAATATAATGCGCTAATATTTTTAATTAGTTCATCATCATTATAAAAATAATTATCAGGATCAGAACTGCGATTTAAAAGGATTGAATTTTTAATTTTAAATGTTTTAAATTCAAAGTTTGACAAATCAGTTTCCTCAGCCATTTTAAATAAGAGTAATTTTAAGAACCAAAAAATATAAAAATTTAAAGAATTTAATTGATGGCACTTGTTTTCCTAAATTCCTTTATAATTAATTTATCATATACAACAATACAATATTTACCGTTTGTCCTGTGCAACTTTCTCTCTTGAAAAAGTTTTTTCCGTATCAACGCTGTTTCAATTGAATAATCTTCGTTAATAAATATTCCGGAGCCTTTAAGTTTGTTCGCATTTTTTGGTATTGTTATCTTATCTTTATAGTCAAATAGTTTTATCACAATTGTTCTTGGCTTATTTAAATCAGGTTTACCTGTCCAATGGGCTCTTTCTATATTTACTCCAGTTACATTAAGTTTATTTTCTAGTAAGTTTTGTATTTTAGTTTCAGAATCATCCCAACTTTCTGAATCGTTTTCCGAAATTCCTTCAGAACGTAAATTTTTTCTTCTTTGGCGATCTTCAAACTGTCGAATAAGAGGATAAACAATAATAAACAATAAGAGGAACTACAAATTACAACATATTTATTACACTCAGCGGAAACTATAACACATTAAATAAAAAGCAAAATAAAAGAAATGGAAAATTTTATTTAAAGTTTTCAAAAATGTTCTTTGTAATTTTTTTTTTCATTGATAAAGGCCGTCACGCTAAGTTGAACGAAAAGTTGTATAGCTAGTTTAAAAAGTGTAAAAGCCAGTAATAAGGGTTGCTGGCTCTCGTGCGCAGAGATTTTCAAAGTAGTATGCCCCATGTTAACCGGCTTATTTTTAATAGAAATCTCCGCAGATTTTATAACTGAATTCACATTTTTCGACAAAACAGCTGCTTTACTTCTTGCTTTAGTTTTTATAAACCCACAAGTGATAATGCGTATAAAATATCAAGATTTGTTTTAAGTATAACATCAATTACTACTGTTGAAAAATTCCTTCCATATAGTGCCTGCGTGCAAACTTTGATAAGACTCTCAGCACCTTCCGCGCATGTCAATAGTGATACATAACCATGTCCTTTTATATAAAAACCTGGCAAACTGTGAGAAAATAAAAATGAATTGATCAAATTGATTCCAATTGAGCCTAATATAATTAAATTTAATCGATTAATTTTTTGGTTGATCGAATATTCGGTTAACCGCAAATTGATGGGATTTCTTATCCGGTTTTTTAAACGGATACTTAACAAATACACTAATCACAGTGGTCTCACATAGGTTAATATTTTAATTAATTAATATAAAATTAATATAATATTCATACAGATTAATATAAAAGCTATATCTCAGATTAATTAAATAAATCTAACAATTTTCCAAAAGTTTTCCTTTTTATTCTATTTTAATAAATTTTTCTTCCGTTTTCCCCTTATGTGTTTTTAGGGATCAATTTTCCTCTAAAACAGGAAATTCACTTCCATATCACATCACTGCACAATTGCAATTCAGCGCACTTAAAAATTTTAAATATAATATATTGGTGTTAGCAAAGAAAAAATCCCTTTTTGACTATAAAACTTTTTTATTTTTAACTTTGTTGTATAGGCAGGTTTGGCGCTAAATTATCCCAATATAAACAATAAATAAACAAATATGTAATTTGAAGATGTGTATTGTTTATAAAACATAAAAAACCATCTTAAATAACGTTTTAATAGGATCGTATGCAGTAGAAATAAACTTTTCTAATAACTACAAGTCTGTTATACTCAAGCTGTTTTGTTTTGATTCATTTGTATGTTATTATATTTTTAAAAATTGACAAGATTAAAAAAAAACGAAACATATTGTCTAATCCAAGTAAAAAATTTTAACTTCAATTTTAGATTTACTCCTCTCTTGATATTTTCTGATTGCTAAAATAACGTCATCTGCTTCTTAGACCGTTAAAAATGATGGATGAGGCTTTATAGTAAATTTTAAATTATTAAAATCATTTTTTGTTATTTTTTGCTATAAATAAATAAGCAAGATTGAAAAAATTTCAAATTTAATACGCTGACTGAAGATCTTAAACCCCCTCCCCCAAAACAAAACTGATGGCAGCGTGCTTATTACAAAATTTTGAGTTTTTCCCACACACTATTTACTAAAACCTATTATTTATTTAAACGTCAAACTAGTTAATTTTTTTTTTTCTAAAATATAGGCAAAGGAAACATCATTTTTTGTTAATGTGCATCTAATGAAAGTTCAGTTTTTCATCGCTTATTCAAAATCAATTTATACAGGTTAAGTGAAAATGAATTAAATCTGAATTTAAGTTAATGAATATTTAAGAAAACGACTTTAATATTTTATGATTATACTTTTTCTAATAATGGTATTAAACCCAACTTACAAAATTTAACAGAAGTAAGATACTCCACCACAAGAAATGGAAAGTTTTTAAAAAGATATTTTAGGTTGAATATTTACTTTATAAGATTCATTCATGATTTTAGTATAGTTACACATCTACCTCGCAAATTACTAACAATGCCGAAAATATGAGCGATTATGCAAACAATCACCTTTTTTACGACCACACAACAAAAAACGTGTTTGCTAATAGAATATGTATATATTTTTAGCAAAGTTGCAAAACCACACAACATCAATATTAACAAAATAAAAGAAGATACGCTCAACAACACTACATTACATCAACTTGCTATACTAAAAAGAAAGAACAAATAGTACTACTTCCGTAAATTTAAAAACTAAATAACTGTACCAGGGATAACAACTTAATACTGAAAACAAATGAATTGCCATACCCAATTTACTCAAAAATAAAGGCATTGACTTATCTAGTGATAAGTCAATGGAATAAAAAAAACAAAAAATCTTAAATAAATAAAGGTATATTTTACTACACGAACAAAATAATAAAAGACAAGCTGAACAACTGTAGGACTTCTAAATTACTATCCAAGCAAAGCACGGCTGCACTACTCTTTGTAACAGAAATTTCTCAAATCGTCTGAAAATATTTACCACAAACTATTTAGGACCATTCTCTAACGAAAAATATATCCAAACGCTCATGGATCCAAATATACTTTTGCCGAAATAGTCAGCACTACAAATTCAAAAACTTTCATTCAAACACTCACTAATACCATTGCAATTTTTAGTATCCCACACCGATATTACGGAAAAAGGGCCTCTTTTTCAATCTTACTTAGTACGTTTGTTTATGAACGTATGTGGAGTTCATTATAAACACATTGTTCTACATCGGCTGCTAACCAACGAAGACGTTTTAATTAACCACTCATTAAAATTATTTGAGCTGCTAATATTGAGGAAAAAGACTTTACACAAGAGGTTCAAAAAATTTCTGTTTTTTAATCAAAATGCTTCAAATCTGATGCTTCTTTGAAACACATTGTATTACAAAGTAACATCAGGTTTAATGCTTAGTCATAAAATACACCACCCTGCAATAACTTTCGTGAGTAATAAAATAAAAACCAACCATAAATATGGTTATAGAAATCAAATCAGTTCCATATTACGCGCAAATCAAATTCATAAAAATAGATTCAAGACAACTACTGATAAAAATTTAATAGTTAAAACAAAAGTTCTTTTAAAACAGGATAAAATTAACAAAATATCGACATCTCTCGAAAATCTTTCTTTTACGAAAACAAATATTAAAGGAATAATGATGACAGCCAAGTTTGTTCTACTTTAAGTTAATTACTTGCAATTAAAACCGCCAAATAAAAAGAATATGAAAAAAAAGCAAGGAGTAGCTGAACCGGAAATTTGTAGAAGAAGAACATATAAAACCTAAACTAATACAAGTACTAGCAAACCAACAGCCGCTAATTATACACTCCAGAAAAACATATCTATAAAAATATAGATAACTAGTTACACTTTGGCAATAATAACAGTACCAAACAACTAATTAAACTTTAGGAGCATGCTAATTAAAATTTTATACGTAAATTTGATTTTAGGTGACAATGAGGAAGATCTTACGTTTCAATTAAAGTAGTAAAACTTTTACCGCAAAGATGACGCGTTTGTGGTCAATCTTGTTACAATACGGAAATTTTTATTAAATAGGGGAGATGAAGAATAAATAAAATTTGAAGAACATAGTTATTATTTCTTAAATATAGAAGCAATGATGGTGCAGCGAACGTGCAAGATACATATAATGTTTTTAATCCGTAGCTTCACCAAATTAAGTAATATTTAAAACCTGAACTAATAGATCTTTAAAATAAGTGAAAATATGTAACAGGACTTTATTTTTTTGTTATTTACCTTTCCAACGCTGAGAGGGCTACTACAGTCATGGAGGCTATTTTATTGTAGTTACAACCCTCTCTCAACTCTTTTGACTCCGAAACATGAACCTTAATGAACAACGTCGCTGCGCGGAGAAACAAGTTGAGCGCAGTACTAGAGATATAATGGTGATTGAACTCGGAACTTCTTGCTTATGAAGCGAAAGCTTTACTATTACACCACACCGGTTAAGTTGCTGAAAATGGAAATAAATTTTTAATAAATAAGATGATGTAGATATTAAAATAGTAAGATGATGCAAAATCATTGACAATAATAGTTTAATTATAATCAGTGTTGATAAATGACGTTATTCTCCTCGCCTCCGCTTTTCTTCTGCAGCAGACGGCTGCTACCTCCCAATCAATTTTCAGCAGCAAAATGCTCTTTCTTTCGCATCCAGTAGCTTCCACCTTTCTATTGGTGGCCGCAGCCAAAGTACTTTTTTAGAGCCAAAATGTTATACGAGAAGAAATTTTGAAAGCAAAGTTATTTGGAGGGTGCCTTCAATGGTTCCTGTCTCGTAACTGGCTGCGGCTGTCAAATTGAAGGCGGAAATGTTTGCCTCACAATCGTGGATGTAATGAAAAATAATTGCTCATTTGCTTTAAAGAAATTAAATATTATTAAGAAACAAATGTTAATTACTTGACATCAAATTTCATTTTATATAATTGTTTGAGAAAGTTTAAGTATTAAAAAAAATTCTATTTTTATTTAAACTAAATTTTTTTTAAACTAATAATTTAACTAGAATAAATTAGTATTTTGTTTATACAAAACAAAAAATAAAAATTGGTAATTTACTATGCAATTGGCGAGTAAATCTCTTTGACAAAAAAAAATTATAATAAGCAATTCGATTGACTGATATTGGTAAAAGTTTTTAAAACAAGTCAATATGCTAAAAGTTTTATCTATTTTATCATTTACCATAACGTTAAATACTTATTTTTAATAATTGGATACTTTAAAAATTATTAAAACAATATAAGCGAATGTTTATTAAAAATTTTCGACCACGCTGTATTATGCTAATAGTTTTGTCAAATTACAACAAAAAAAAAAAAAAAAATTTTTGTACTGACTCTAGCAAAATTCATATATTGACTTATAAAATACTTTTAAAGCGTTTAAAAATTTAAAACGCTTAAATGTTTGAAAAGGTAGAATTGAAAATTGAATTTATAAAGTTTGAAAATATACAAATTGAGTTAATTGAACATTTTAATTGCTTAAGGGATGTTTCTTGTTGCACGTTTAAAACTATAAAATGTCTGCAAGCATTGTTTGTATATTTGCGCATTCAAATAATATTTTCTTGTTTGTATGCGCTAATTTGTACATAAATTTAACCATTAATTTTGGCTATTTCATCAAAAAATCTCATGCAATTTAAATTAGTAACTTTTAATAAAAACTAGATTAGTTTATTAACCACAAACTAAATCCTATTTAATTAAAGATTAAAATATTTTTAGTTTAAATATGCCTGCCATAGCCTAAACCCTCTATTAATGTTAGTCAATCTATGTACACTACAATGTGACTACGGCATTATTAGTAAACGTATGTATGTGTATGTGTTCTAAGAAAATTTGAAAAATAAAAATAAAGAAATTTTTAATAAACCCTAATTATAGAAAAAACGGTAGTATTAAAGTTAAGATGGCAAAAAAGATTTTATTTTTTTAAATTAGCTTTAAAAACATGTATCCATAATATATTAATGATTATTATTAATAATAATAATCTAAACATTTAAAATACAAATGATAACTATTATTAATAATGTTATTAATGAATAAAAAATACACAATAGTTATAGTAATTAAAAATATTTTAAGATGATTTTAAGAAGTCTCTTGGAACGAGAGCGCAAAAATAGATTTATTTAGGCCGCTTCGGCATTACCTCTCCCAGTGGGCACAATACGTTTTTTAAACGTTCTTTGGACGTTAATTTTAGGTTAAACTTAATAAAAACGACCGGGTCCCTTGGGCTGGCTATAACTTTAGTATGATTGCGTTTTTTTATATACGTCTTTTTTCTTTTTACATACTACCCGATAAGAATGTCATATTAAACTTTTACTTTTAGGTAAAAATCTCCCATAAAATTGTTTTAGAGTAAATTTCTTATTTTGAAATGAACTAAATATTTTCTCTTTGTGTGTATATATATATATATATATATATATATATATATATATATATATATATATATACGTAGATATATATACATATATATCTTTACTATTTTGCTGTTTTAAACTATTACAATAACCAATTTAATTTTACAGTTTTTGCATTAGTAACGACAAGACTTCTATAAGACAATAAGGATTTTATCATGAAACTCTTTTCAATATTTGGTTAATTTTTAATAAAAATACAATTACTTCAGTGAAATAATAATACACTTTTGTGCAAAAACATTTAAAAACCAAGATAAAATGTTAAAAAACCAAGATAAAATGTTAAAAAAAAAAATGTACAAAGTAGAACAACAACAAACGAACAAAAAAATAGTTAAAAAGAAATCAAGATATTTTGAATTAAAATATAATTTTTTTAAGTTTTTGTTTGAATGAAGCAAAAGTCAGTTGGGTAAAAAAATAAAAAATTTGGTAAGACTATTTTGTTACAGAGATAAGGACCTCAATAAGAAACAAAAAACTTGTCTTTACTTTTACGGCAAAATGGCGCAAAAGATTGTTAATAATTCGAAAATACATTTGTATTTAGATTTTATGCAATAAAGATTTTTTAATACGTTTGGCAACAAATTTTTTCTTCATTAAAACATGGCACATAAAATAATTAATACATTTAGTTGATATACATTTAAAATATTCATTTCTTTAAAAAGTACTTTCGTATGAATAAACCGATTTTTATTGCGCGAGCTGCGTGTTTCTGATAAAGGAAAAGAGATTTTAACTTTGTTCTGTAAGTGCATCCCATATCATATTTGCGTAGTTTATATAACTAGGTATGAATGAATAATATAATTGTGTTAACTGGTGTTTACATAATGAACTTCGTGCTTCATAGAGATTTCCGTGGCATTTAGCAATTTTATTGGAGATATTATTAATATGATTTCTCCAATATAGACTTTCATCAATATTTACTCCAAAAAACTCAGAAACTTTTTTGTTTTTATTATTATATTATCAATTAAATGGTCTGGTATGATATGACTGAGTTTTTGTATTTTTAAAGGTGGATAAAAAAGTGTCCCTTTAGTTTTTCTATATTTAGAGACAATCTAGTTTGTTTAATCTAAACAGAACATTTTTTTAATATATCTGTCATATTGGTAATAAGCATATAAATATCTTTATAAGATAAAAATAAACTTATATCATCTATAAAATTTATTGTCGTTAAGTTTGATGATTTATGAAGGTCATTTATGTATATAAAAAAATAACTGGACCAAATATGGATCCTTAATGATATGTCTCCTAGCAATTTATCGCTTTAGTAATTGTCTGTCTGCCAAAAAATTTTAAAAATGGCGCCAAAAGTTTAAAAAATCGTGTTTGCCGAAAAATTTAAATATAAAAAATTTTCAAAAATTAATTTAAAAATTCTAATAATTTTTCTTAGCTGATTCAGCAAGTTCAATGATGCGTAAACAAAAAGATAAAAAAAATCAAAAAAAAATCGAGTATTCTTTGAATAGAAACAAAAAATAAACCGTTAAAAAAACTCGATTGCGCGTCAAAAATTAAAAAAAAATTCTACTTATATATTTTGCAAAAAAAATTTTTAAAAATAAACAAAAATATATATAAAAAAATAATTTTTTTTTTAATTTTTAATAAAGATTAAAAAATACAAAGGATGTCTTTTAGCAAATTTTACGAATTTGGCGTATTCTTTTTTGATTTGTTAAAGGTTCATTTACCTTGAAGTAACTCTCGAATTGTTACAAAATAATGATACAATCTTAGTTGATTGATAATATGCATATTGTTTTTATTAGAATGATCTCTTAAAAACATCATTTGTTCTCCAGTAAACTCTATTTTCTTGTTTGAACATATACATTTGTTTGTCATTTTCCAACCAGACATTTTTATTATTTATTTAAAAAACAAAATAAAAAATTTTTTTTTATAATTGTTTTTAAAAAAATTTCAAAAAAATACAACTTGTCAGTTTTTTTGTAAGTTATTTTAAAAATATTATAAAAAAAGCAATTTAAAAAATATTTAAAATTTTTTTTATTAAGTTTAAAAAAATTTGAAAATTAAATGCTGCTTTACTGAAAAAAAATAATTACATTGTTAAATATAAAAAGTACAATAAATATATACAAAAAAATCAAACGTTTATATTTAAACAAGAACAATAGTCACTGCAAAATTTATATAATTTACACACACAGCAGTGGCTGTGTTCATTAAATGTCCGACAAGCGTTGCACAGGCAAAGAAGACACGCGTTGGAAAAGCAACACCCTTTTCAGAAATATCTTTTTGGACGTGATTGTTTTTTTCAAATGTATTTTTCAAAGTAATGATCTATTTCTATAAAAATTAAATTTTACAATTATTTTTAAATGAAATAAGTATTTTTAATTAAAAGTAAAAATATTTTATCGCTTTTATAATTATTTGATTTCTTTTTAACCATTTATTTTGTCATCTTTTTGAACCGTAACAATATTTTTTACTACATTTTATTATTAATAGCTAAAAATTATTATTTAAATCACTAATTTTTAAAAATTTACATATAGAACAAAACAGTGTTGTATAATTTCCCATTTTATATAGTTTACAATTATATTATGGAATTCCTTAACTATACATCATCTTTTACAAATTCGCTAAAAAAAAGAGTTTCAAAAAGAGTATTTGTATTGTCTAATCTCTTGCGTTGAGTGTAAAAAAATGTAAATCTGGTCGTTGTTGCAAATACATTGTATTACATTTTAAAAGCGCTTCAATTTTATTCTATTAAAACGATCTTCAACTTTAATTGGATCTAATAACCAATCAAAACAAACGTTTTTGCTTTTAATTTTTCTATTTCTTCTTTTCGTCTTTTTTTAGCCAGTATTCTCTTGCAAAACTCTTTCAATGTTATTTGGATGACTCCTTTTTGATGATTTTTAATTACTAGCATTCTGTCATGATAATATCCGATATCAAAATATCCATACCAAATTTTGGTTCTCCTATAAAACCCACCTTGAAAATGGTAACAAATCTTTTCTCTTTTTATTTATTTTGGTTTAACTAAAAAATAAAAAAGTATATACAATTGAAAAGTCAAAGATAGTTATTTACATCTTTCAATTTTATAAACTAATGATATATAATAAAATTATATTGTTCTGTTGACCAATCTGCGACTTTTATAACTATAAAAAAAAAAAATCTTCAGTTACAGAGTCTTCCATTGGATTAAAAAAATTAAAATTAATGAAAAGATTAAAGACGTTGTTTATTATTTTATTTTGGTAATAAAAAAAGGAAATCTGCTCGTATTTGTTGTAATTTATTTATATCAAAACATCGATTTATCCATAAAAGTCTTTTAATAACAATTCGATTAGTCCTTTTTAATATTTTTTATTCCTAACATTCTATTCTAATTTTGGTAACGATTATAACATTTTTCTCTTAACTAAAAGTTGCTCATTTATTTATTAAGTGTAGTTTGACTGAAAAAAATATAAAATAGAAAATGTTAAAGTTATATACATCTTTAAATTTTATAAGTTTTATATATATACAAAATATTATTATTCCATTGATCAATTACAAAGTTTAATATTATAAAAAATTTTTTTTAAGTATATTGTTATATCCAAATGGGAAATTATTCCAATGAATTTTTTGACAATGTAAAATTATGTTTTCTAATATTTCTTGCCTTGTGTAAAAAAATTGTAAGTCTGTTCGTCGTTCAAAATAATCACGTTAAAAATATATATTATGATATTTTTTTGAAAAAATTTTTGATGCTTGATGGCAAGCTGTCACCAAAAAATCATTTTTTTTAAATTTTGGTATTTTTTGTCTCCTAGTCTATTTTTTTAGCTAGAATTTTTTGCATAATTCTTTCAATGACAATTTGACGAGCCCATTTTTAACGTATTAACGTATTTAAAGAGCTACAAATTTTTGATTTGTAGCCCTTTAAATACGTTAATGGGTTTGTTGTACTCATTTTTTTATTAGTTCAGCTAAAAAATATACAATAATTAGAAAAAATTATTCATACAAAGACAGATATATATAAAAAAACAATAACAACAAATAAATAAAAAAGAACTTTTTACTTCATAGAAATACATGTAATTAATGTATTATTTACACAAAATGTTTTAAGTCTTTGTAACAAAACATTCAAAACCAACTGGATCACCGTGTTGTTTGGTAGGTCTTTAAAGCTTCGTGGTTTTATACTGATAGTTATGCCGTTGTATGATAAATGGTTTTCTGAAGAGATGGTATAGTTGATAAATTTTTCGTTGTTTCCTATGGTAAAGTTTTTTTTCTAAAAAAAAAAGGCCATTTAAATGCATGATCGTGTTCTGTCGTACTAATTAAAAATAATTCGACAATGCGTTTTAATGGTGTATTGAAATAAAACGTTTTTTTTAATGTCAAATTAAATCATTGCAGTCGATATTCTCCACTAAATAATTAAAATCTTTAAATTTATCTTCTGCATATTTAAGTAGGTTCGGTGACTTGATTATTGTTCCAGAAGGATCGTCTTCCATTTTCTCAAGAGTTTCATTATTATTATTGTCTATATTGTATACTTCTGTAAAGTTTATATTTGAGGTAGTATTGATGTCAAAGTCAACATCCATGCTTGATTCAGTGTTAAATTCTATGTTCATGAGTCATTGTTGAAGTTTGTTATAGAAAATATGTCATGTAAACATTGACAAAATCAAAAATAAATTCTCCATAACTATAAAAAACAATATTGTTATAAAAAAAAGTAAAGTATCTTTTAAAAAAAAAAAAAAATTCTTACCAACCACAACTTTTTTAACAGTCAGTTTTATTTAATTTTTTATCTTGTTTTATAGTCAGTTGGATTTGATTGTCCATATTTATGTTATTTTTATTGCAGCCAAAATTGATACGAAACATATAAAATTTAAAACAATGAAAAATTATTTTAGAATTATTGAATATATAATTTTGCAATAATTACATTGTTTATGATAAATTGTCTTAATAGATTTATTTTATTTTTTTATTGACACATAAAATTGCCAACATTGTAAAGCGTCATATAAACGTGTAACAGCGTCAATATGAGCTACTTCTTTTATCATAACAATTACGATAATCGCAATGAATTGTTTTTTTTTTGCACGTTTTAAAGTCTAAATAATGTGCTAAATTTCTCCAATCCGTTTATTGTCGATATGTGATATTTCTTTTTAATTGCTGGATTGTTAGTTTTTTCATGTTAATTATTTGCTAAAAATAAGCATAGTTTGTTAAATCCAGTAAAAAAATGAAACATAGTAACTATTGCAAAGATACCCTTCAGTTATTAATTTCGTTTCATATAAAATGTCTAAAAAATGTTTATTTTGATTATCTTTATTTCCTTTAATGTCGTGCCATATACATAAACTTTTAGTTAATGTTTAAAAGCTTTTTTTAAATATAGATTACAATAAATATATAGTTAAGATTTTTTACTTTATCGTTGCGTCTTGCGAACTTAAAATCTATAGCTTTGATATCTTTGCTGTTAAAATTTAAAATTTTGCTAATTCTTTTTAATGGGTTTTTAGTTGTATAGCAAATTTCTTAATAAATCTATAATACTCATTTTATTTCTATTATATAAAAAGTGTTATTTTATAAAATGCAGTATTAGACATAAACTTAAATAAACAAAATCAAAATAAAATGCCGCAAAAAAGATGTATGCCTAGAACGGTGAATACAGTAATAAACGGTAATAAATAGTATAAAGTACAAAAAAATGTAAATAATAATATATACATAAGCGTATACATATACATAAATATATATATATATATATATATATATATATATATATATATATATATATATATATATATATATATATATATATATATATATGTAAATATATATATTTATATATATATAAACATATATATATATATTTATATATATATAAATATATATGTATATATATATATATATATATATATATATATATATATATATATATATATATATATATATATATATATATATATATATATATATATATTTATATATATCAGTGAATACAGTAATAAACGGTAAAAAAAAATATAAAATACAAAAAATGTAAATAATAATATATACATCAGCGTATACATATGCATACATATATATATATATATATATATATATATATATATATATATATATATATATAAATTTTATATATACAATATTACAATTATATACAATTGTATATGTATATATATACAATTTTCATTACCATGGAGATGTTTATAGATATGTGACTTTTTGTCTCTCTTATAATGTTCAGTTATCCGTGTCTTGAGATGGCGAGTAGTTTCGCCTATATAACAGGAGTTACATCCTGTACATACGAATTTGTATCCATCTCAAGACCCGGATAACTGACCATTATTAGAGAGACAAAAAATCACATACCTATAAACATCTCCATGGTAATGAAAATTGTTTTATGCTATTAAATGAAAAGTGTTTTTCCGCTTTAGATTCAGCATCTAATAAGTTCGAATTAAAACTTAAAGAAAGCATGTTTATAGAATGGTTAATACCTAGTATGAACAAACAGGTCAACCATGTCCAATTGACACTTTCTGTTATTACTTTCTATGTATTTTGTTTTTTTATTAATCAATACTTTTGTCACTTCCTATTTGTTTTTCAGTATGACTTGTTATTCTTATAATAGTTTTGTTGTATTTTTGTAATTAAATTAATAGTTTGTACACAGATAATTACATTTTGTATTGGTATTGAAAAAATCACATATATATGGGTATTGAAAGAAATTTAAAAATTAAACTTCAACTGAAGATGAATGATACTGATAGTTGAAACATGTGTTGTTTTATTTTGTTTTATTTAGAAAATTTTTTAGATACGGCTCGAACAAAAACAACTGTTCCTAAGCATAAAAATTCAACGCAAACTCAAACGTTGCATAAAAATGTTTTAAGTATACTCAAAAAACAAATACAAATTAATTATAGGCAAGTAAATGTAAAAGAATATAAACATGTTTACTAAGAACAAAAAAGTTTTACAAAGATAATAAATCAAATTGTCGACTAGAAATAGTTGGTAAAAAATAAAACTTTGGCAAAATGCAAATGAATCATACGTAGATATTAAACAACAATTAAAAGAAGTAAAAAGAAGAACAAGGAATAGACAAAATGTTCATATATTAGCTGAAGTAATGTTATTTAAATACAAACAAATTAAATTTTACAATTATTTTCTTCTTGCGTTTCTTTTTTTGTTTGATTTACTTTGTTTTTCTAGAATAATAAAAAAGTCCTTATTTAGAAAATGAATTAAAAAATTGACCTTTTCTAATACTAAAATGCGTTCTTTTGTTTTCTTCGCTAGCTTTTTAAACATGCTTCTTATTTTCGATCGATTTTTTATTAAAGTTAAATAATCTCCATCAGTTAAATCATGTGGAAAAGTACTAACATTTCATTGTCTTTGATGATAATTGTTTCAGTATTGTTCTACATCGTCTTTTATTACAAAAGTATTGATAATGTCGATAACCATAACTTTGTTTTGAAGTGATTCACATATTTCGATTAATGCTTATTTCGATTAATGATTAATATTTTCGATTAATGTGTTGCATCGTAAATGAATTTTTGTAAAATAATCTCAGTTTCTATATAAAAAAATCTGTACTGATTAGCCGGTTAGAACAAAATGAAAGTATGGCAAACAATGTAAAGTTATTTTGAGAAACATTTAATCTGGATTTTTTAAAAAAGATTAGCTAAAGAACTTTTAATTTAAAAAAATGTAGTAAACAACTTTCAAAAAACTCTGCAAAGAAAAAACTCTTTGAAAAGTGTAAAAACAACATGTGAAAAAAAATTTAAAATTCCATGAACCATCACATCGACGTAGCTTTGTGCATACGCATTCCGCACTAAGTTAAAATCGCCATGCCATGAACCATCTCGGGTTCAAATTTTGCCTCGTCCATAATATCATATCATTCTATATAAAACATTAAGTCGCAAAGAGACTTGTCTAGTGTTGTCTAGAAAGTATAAAATGTTAAATGTTAAAACATCAAGTCGCAAGACTTGTGATGTCTCAGTGGCAAGATAGAGTGATGTCCAAGCGGCAGCATCAAGTCGTAAGACTTAATGATGTGAGAACGAGTGAGCGTACAATTGTGTTAGTAAGTAGGCTTAGTAACTCAGCCAGTTAAGTAAATAAGTAAGGTTAAGTAAGTAAGTAAGTAGACAACCGTGGTTGTAAAAAACAAGTAGTATAAAAGTAGTATGAATAAGTAGGCCTACTAAGAAAAATATAATACAGAATAAGTAAGGTAGTATCAGGGTGGCACAAAACGTTTTTTCTATAAAAATGTATAAGCTATAATAACACATTGCTTAAAAAAAATTAAAGTTCTTTTTAAAAGTTTATATCATGCGTTTAGACGATGTTGATTTTACAGTAGTTACAGGAAATTTGTTTTCTCGACCTTCTATAAGAGATCTTTTTTTTAAATATTTTGATAAAAGTTCTTTTGATAAAAGCAATTTAAAAGATCCTCATAATTTCTAATTAAGGACAATACGACGTAGAAGAATAAAAAATAATTTAAAAAAAGATTAAGCATCAAATTCGTAAAAAAGACTCATTTGTTATAGAAAAACAAAAAATTCTTATAAAAGCAACCGAAAAACTGTCTTTTAGGCCGAGTGGGTAAACCGATATATAGATTTCTTTGGACTTCATTATTACATAAAAAACAAAGGAATCAAATTTTTAAAATATGAGAAAAACACATCATTGTCGAAAACATATTGAACATGTAAAAAGATATGTTTTTGTACATAAAAACAAAGACCTCATCCTCAAACTTGTAGCACATTAAATAGGAGAGGAAGAAAAAAAATGTTGGTTGCGTAAGAAAAAACGCAGTAATTTTTTTTATGGCAATGTTTTTGGAGGCATTCCTGGCATTGGACCTTGTTTTTAAACAACTTTTCAGTTCAGATCGAAGGAGGAGAAGAATAATACTTCAATAGGAATAAAAACGAATATAAGGGAAGACAAGTCTTACGTTTATTTAAATAAAATGAATTTACTACAGGCAGGCAGTAAACTCTACGATTTTATCATTTGAAAGAATATTGCGTGCAATGTTTTACAAAAACATTTTTGAACAAGTTAAAGAAAATTTGGATGTATATATATTGTTATTGCAAGAAATAAAGAAAGAAGAAAGAAATGTAATAAAAAATTTAAGAAAATATGTAACTGATTGAGGCAAATACATATTAATGTACGATTACAAAGATTGTGAGCATTAAATTATAACCGCAATGAAAGAAAAAGGACACAAACATTTTTACGTATCTGGAAGGTTTTATATTAGAGTATGATGTTATAAATAGTTTATATACAGTAAAACAGGTAAATAAAGGAAAATTTTATGTAGAAACTGAAATTTTAAAAATTAAGTATTAAAAACAATTTTATTAGCAATATTTTTTGTCGATTTTTTTAAAAAAACTATAAGTATAGTTTTTTTATTTGAAAAAAAACTCATTTCAAATAAAAATAGATTTTACAGCTTTTTTAACGCGCTTTTTTATAATGAAAAATTTGTCTATTAATAAAGAAGTTTAAAGAAAGTAAAGGGAAATTACAAATTAGTCTTTCATTTGACGGTGGTAATCAAATTAAAGTAATTCGTTTTAACGATAAAGCAAATAAAAACTTTACATATGATCAAAACAAAAAAAACTTGAAATGTTATATGACGAATTTGTAAATATTATGAAAAAAACTTTCGAAAAATGGTTGTTCGTGGAAACCTCATAAAAAAGTTGTTTAAAGCGTAAAACCCGAACAACTCGACTTGGACGAGGTTTGGCAGATTATATTACTCCTAAAAATGTATCTAACGCGATGCAAGTGGGTTCCTTGTTATACAGTTTAAGAAAAGCACGGAAGGTAAAAATTATCATCAATCAATTACTGGTATAAACGCTATTAAAAAACTTATCAATCCTTATAGGCCGCCCAATAAAGTATTTAAAGTATAATAAGAAAAAAAAACTTTGAAAATTATTTTATGTATAATCAATCATCTAAACAATAAATGTACCCATTAAAATTGATATTGCTTTTTTATTTGTTTCAACATTCCTTCTTTTGTTATGTTTTATTGTAATTAATTTTTTGCTGTCGCAATGGTTGCATATTATTTCTATCATTCGTTCCATTTGTTTAGTAACGTTATTTATTAACCATAGTTTACCATTTTTGTCAATAAGTGGCGTTCATTTTTTTAACAAAATAGCTTTTTAAAATTCTTTGCTTGAGTGTTAAAAAAAATAATTTCCCACAACCGTTACAAGTAAGATATTTTTCTTCAACAGTTTCTTCTAGTATTCTTGACGACGATTGCTTCATTTGGTATAATAAATTTTGTTTGACTAGCGCTTTTATTCATCTTTGGGATTGTTTAAAAACTCGTTTATAGTTTTTAATGTTCTAAAGTTATTTAAATTAATTTTTTTTCATTTCTTTTTCTTGCTTTAAAAAAAATTTCTTTGTTTACAACAGAAGGTACAGTATTAATATCTAGTCTTGATAATTTATCTTATTGACATTCGTTATTTGTTTTTAATAAACTAGCGTTTTTTAAAAAGTTTTTAATTTTATTTTTCGCAAGCACTTCATTTTTGAATACGTTGTAATGTTAAAAAATATATTTTGTTTTCATAGGCAATACATTTCGGTTCAATCTTTCTTGTTCTCTCATATATAAATGCAACTTTATCTCTTTTTTAAAGAGTTGCATGGCAGTAGAATTAAGATATCGAAATAACCCTTTTTTTATAAATTGAAAATATGGAAGAAGGTTTACTTGAACTAAGTCAAAGGTATAAAGTGATGAAACTTTAAAAAATGATAATTCAACAACCTGCACAATGAAAGTAAATAAACTTGATTGTTGCATAAGATATCTTGAGGAAGAAATGAAAGTGCAATAAAATAAGATGCAAATGCACCTCATAAACTGCTATTGTTTAATTGAAAGCATGATATATTACACGAAAATAAAACGTTTTGTTGAACCTTCATTGCCCTAAATTTCAAAATAAATTTAGTAAACCAATAAAACTCATGTTTACCTGAAGTCCACTCGGTAAAAAAAATGTTAGCTTGTCGCGCGTGAGAATTAATTTCAATTTCATTATAGTTTATGTTGAATGGATTAATTTGTTTGTTTGTTTGCACTTCTTCAGCTTCAAATAAATATCTATTATTCTTAAATAAAAAGATACTTGTTAAAGCACCTTTTTCTTTTGTAGTTTTGTTACTGCAGATAATAAAAGAACCATTTTTGTAATGTTTGTAATAATATGAACATGAGTTTTAGTTTAACTTAGTTCGTCAAAAGCGTAAATTCTGTTGAAATATTCTTTAGAAACAGTCTCTTTAAAATAAAGAGATATAGAGTTAGTACACAATTATTATTCTTTTTCTAAACTAAAAAAACTAAAATTAAATATTGTTTCAATTATGTGTAATATATTAACAATAATTTTTTATCTGACGCTACATTTCGTTTTGCTATCAGAGATGAGACGGTAGGTATTAGTTTCGATGTAAAAGTATCTTTAAAACGACAATTTGATCTCCGTCAACTTGTTCAGTTTAATATCTCTTTCGAGTAACAAAACAGTTAGTTTTGATTTTTATTATTCTGCAATAAAGTTTTCGTTTACGTGCGCTTTTTTCCGTTTGTCAAACTGTTCTAAATGCAAATTACAGAGTTGTGAATGCTCAAGCAAATTTTCAAATTTACTGTTTTAAAAATATTTTTCAATCGTGAATGAATTCAACTTTTTGCTTTTGGAATTTAATACATATTGCAGAAAAGAGTTGAGTTTTGATCTGTAAAATAATCTCCCTCAACAATAAGGGATAACAATGAAGAGTTTCCCGATATACTTTCTTGGTGTTTATATCTTTTGGCTACTTCGTCTAAGGCGCAAACAGCCCAACTGTAATGAATATTTTTTGATGATGCTATCAACTAAATTCATTTTAAAAAAATTAAAAAAAATAACTTCTTTTTAGCTTTTTTATACTTGTTTATTAATTTTAAAAAAAGTAAACGTTTATTTTATATTAAAAATGTTACATTTTTTTTTGGTTGTGAATGTTGGACATTTAATTGGTTACAAATGACGAAAATTACGAATGGCGCAACAATTGTATAAGAGAGCTTTGTTTACGCTCTTTAAACATGCAACAATATTTTCATGCACAATTTTGGCTTTGTGTGCTATTGAACAATTTAAAAGAATAATACCAAAAATCTTTCCTTACTAGTATAAAAATATTCATGGTCATTCGTATGATCCTGATTTTGAAATAGATTTGATTGTATTTTTTGTAATGAAACGATTAGCTATTTAAGAGAACAATATAAAAATTTTACGAATAATTTGGAATTTTATAAAGGTATAGAGATTTTAAAAACGTTTTAAAACCAATGAAAATTGATGTAAAAGTATTTTAATTTGATTTAAATCAATTATTTTTTCCCTAGAATCAAAAAACTGACAAATTTTATGACGAGTTACTGTGTGTGCGCCTATTTAAACAAAACATAACGTTCATAATAGATAATTTAAAATATTGCTTGAAATATGAAACGTAAATATATTATTTATATTTGGACAATTTTTATATGGTTTCACGTTTCAAAGCCACAAGGAAAAAGAAAAATACAAAAACTTAATACATCTTATTCAAGACTGTAATAGATGCATGCTCGCTTTGAATAACAACAAATGCGAATGTTTTAAAAATAGTTTTTAATAAAAAATATTGTATTTAATTAACTATAAAAGAAAAAAAAATAAAAATTGTTTTATTTGTTCAAAACCCTTCATTTTCGTTCACATAATACTTGTTAAATTGCAAGTTTTATGAATAGGTCGAATAGATACGAGTTTGTCGTTTGCGTAGTGGTAAAGTTCTTCAACTTTTTTATACAAACTAATAGAAACGGTAAATTTCCCTTTAAAGAAAAAACACCAATCAACGCCTGGAAACATGTCTGCTAAAATTTTTTTATAAAAATTACATTGTTCAAACGATTTATAAATCAAGACTTTATGTACTTCAATAATTACTTAAAGTTTAAAAAAGTTATAAATTTGTATAGGTGTGCAGATGGTATAATATCCTTTATAAAATAGTTTGTTGTTATATAAACAGACTGATCTGCTGAAACAAGAAGGATGTTTTTCATTCAACATCAAATATTGTTGTTTCAATATAACGCATTCACATCTATTTGTTAAGTATGGAAACAAAATATAACAGTTTAAGGATAATTTTGGTTTATTTTTTCACGAACAATAATGACTTTCTGTTGTCGCTTATAACATTGTTTATATATTTAAATGAAGTTTTCTAATTTTCTTTCACAACTTGATATTATTCTTCTACGTTTTTTTTTTCGTTATTTTTAAAATTGTGATTATTAGTTTGACAAACTTGTTACATTTCGTTTTCCCATTTTGGTTCTTGCTCTTCAAAATTTGAAAATATTAGCTCGATTTTTCCAACAAATTTATATTGTTTTCATAGTATTTTGCAATAAGAGCATAATACAAATCAATATATTTTTCTTTTGGTAAATTCAATTTTAAATCTTATTTTTATAAAGAAGAAAAAATTATGTCTTTCTACTCCTCAAACTGTTATTTAATGATATTTAATTAAATTAAATGATAAAATTTGTACATTATAGTTTGTAACTCGTTGACAGAATAAAAAAGTTTATTAGCTTTTTCTAAGGATTGATCGACTTGCTTGCTAGTCAGTTCTCTTTCAAATAGCTATACATATTTTATCAAGCCTTTTTTATTTTGGTTTTAATAAAACGACAAAATTTAAAACCTCAAATGGAAATAACAACATTTTTTTAAAATTAAACTGGTTTTTTAATTAAAACAATTTTTACAATATACAATTTTATAAAAAACAAAAGTTTATTATTGTTCTTCTTCTTTTACCTTTGACTTTTCTTCAGATTCTGTAGCTTTTTTAATTTCGTTAGCGGCTTGATTTGCTAAATGTTCTGCGGCGCATTTTAAATCTGACACAAATTTTTATTTTGACCATTTTTTATGTAAAGTAGAAGCCATAACAGGTTCCAAAGAAGCAATTGTATTGTATTGTATTGTATTCCGTGTATTACATTATCTCGTTGTCTTTTAATAAGCTTAAATAAGACATACTGTTATTAATATTTTATTCCACTTTAAGCGTATTCGTAGGCTTTGGATTGAATTACTTCTAACTAAGGAATTAATGTTTCTAATAAATTCTTCTGGTTATAATTTTTCACTTGCTTATAAAACAATGTCAAAAAATTTTTCTCCGTTACTGATTTTAAAGCTAATGTCGTCTTTACTTATTTTAACTTAGGCACAATACAAATAATTTACTTAATCTTTGTTTTAAGAACATTTATTTTGGATATTCCGAGGTAAAAGAATACTTTCTTGAGAATTTTTTAGAATGATAAACTCATTATTTTTTTGGAAAATTGAATTGAGCTTATTAGTTGAACTGGTACTTTTGAATATTGATTTACTTTAACATTTTTTTTTAAAGTGAAATAAATATGCCATAAAGTAGCACCTGCTAAATCGCTTAATTTTAAATACGTTTGCAACTCATTATGATCAGAAATTTCAAAATCGTATGCTGTTTTTTTTTTTTTTCAGTTTGAGTAAATAAAAAAAATTAAAAAACCGTCCTTATTTACTTTTTTATTGGACAGGGAAGATTGAAAAACAAGAATAAAAGGAGTTTAAACTTTATTTTCAAAACATTACGTTACCATGACCTCCTTTAAAACTTTGATATCGTTTCGAATAGTAACGTTATCTTAACTCTTATTCAATAAGAAAGATATATTGTTATGACAACATTTTTGAATATTTTATATAAAAGGATGTAAAAGTTTAAACAAAATTTGTTGTTTCAGAATGTAAGTAGTAACGTCTCAAAATATAAATAAAAAAGTTTGATATTACTTTTTTTAAGAAAAAAAAATGTCAGAAAGAGCAAACAAACCTGCTAGAAATTGTGAAACTAAAATATAAATATTTCGTAAAAGATGTACGTTTGTCTGAGACTCGAAGCTTTGAAAACTTTGACAAAGAAAAAGTAAGGAAAGATAAGGATTTGTTTTTAAATTTAAGGATAGATTTTGATGAAAGTTTGTTGCTATTATTAAAGGCACTATTCGAAAGAGCTTTAAATAGTGAAGGTATAAAAAAGTTTTAAAGAATACGAGTTCTGGTTTAGAACATGTCACAAATGTAAAAATAATTATTTGTTAGCATTTAATTGCTATATTTGTTCTAAAAGTTATTGTAAAGATTGTTTTTATATTCATAAAAAAAAGAGAAGTAAAATAATTTATGACAACGATGAAAATCAGGTTTATAGTATATATATTGTTTTATAATAAAAAAAATTTCATAGAATATTTAAATTGTTTTCTTTTGAGTACACAATTTTTTTTTCGAATGTAGATGTTTTTCTAAATTAAAATAAACTGTTTTTTAGATTGGTGTAATAGATAAATTACAAGAAAGTTTAGATTATTAAAAACCAGTAACAGTTTTTATCATTAGAAATAATGATTTTAAAGAAGGTATTGTGGATATTATGGACGCGGATCAAGACGTTCTGAAAATAGACCAAGCTATAAAGAAGATAAAAAATTAAATGTGTGTTAAAGAAAATTTGAACAAAAATTATTTGAACCTGAAGAATGTTTTAATATATCTCGAGACATAAATATAATGTTTCTCAATATAGAAACACATTATCATAATATTTTTAAAAAAATTGATAACTTTATTGTATGTTTTCTTTGTGATGAATATTATCATCCTGACGATAAACTTCATTGTTATTGTTTTACATGTAAACATATGTATAATAAGTAATTTTAGATGAGTAAAGTAGTTATTTTTTTTAGAAGAACAAAATAATAAATGAAAAAGGTTGGAGCTGTTATACCACTGAAGGGAGTGCAGGATTTAACTAGCGAGGTATTGAATCAAGAATGCTGTTACCTAACGAACGTATTTTAGCATCTACAGGCGTAAAAATTGTTGAAATGTATTATAAAATTCATGTTCAAATTACGTCAAAGTCCGGTATAGCACTCAATTGTGGATTCATTGTATTTAATTCGCCAGGAATTATAGATTCTGATTACAGAGACGAAAATAAAGTTATTCTTTACAACTCGTCAAATGAAGTTTATATTGTTAGAGAAGAACATGCAATCGCTTAATTGACATTTATACCAGTGTTTAAAGCTGAAACAATAACATGTTAAAGAATATGTGAAGAAGGTGTAGTTTGTACAGAAATATAACGAAAAAAGTATGATATTTGAACGTGAAAGAATTTGCGGTTTTGGTTGTGCTGGACAAAAAACTTAGTATATTTTTCTATAAACTTTTTTATTTTTTTTAGTTAAGTAAAAAATAAATAGTGAAAATAAAGGAAAAGGAAAAAGTAAAAACAGACGAGGGAATGGTTCTGTAATTATTATCACTAATCCAGATCTTTTAGTAATATAGATTTTTTGGATAATATGTTTAATTCAAGACTTCATGTAAAAGTTAAACAATAAAATTTACGTGTTGATTTTTTAGAAAAACTAGTAATAGATGGTAAAAAATATGCATAATACAAAAATTTGAAAAAAAGGAAAAAAAGCAAAAACTAAAAATGACTTATCATTGTGCTCCTTTTTTTTTCAAAAATTATAAATATATGATAAAATTATGTTTAAATGGTCGAAAAAAAGATGAAAATTATGTCGCCTTTTATTGTAATGGTGAAAATACCTTATGACGCGATTAAAAAATACCCATTTTCGGAAAACAAATAAAACTTGAAATAGATGATCAAAAAGATTTGAAACTTTGAAAAAAATTTTTCTACAGATGGTCCAACTTTTCAACGACCGTAAGAAGATGTTAATAACGCTTGTGGATTTTCTAGTTTTTTGAAAAAAACCGAACTAAAATTATATTTTATAGAAAACACGTAGTATTTTTAATGCATAACTAAATAATTTTTTTTAATATATTGATTTATGCACCGTTTATAATATTTTTGTATTTGTTTTAGTTAACTAATAAAGAAAGTCTACTAATTGGTGGAATCGACAGATGATTGATTATAAAATTTATCGCTCTTTATCGCACAAAAAATTTTGAAGGAAAAAGTTTATTGAGGAAAAATTTTAAAGATATTGACATGAAGCATGAAGACGATACAAAAATTTTGTAAGCTGTTTTTAAGTTAAAATGTTCTATCAGTGAATATATTAAAGAATATGACAAAGATTTTAAAACAAACAAATGTGTTTTGAATATGTTTCTGAAGGCAATGTTTTATTTAATTATCAAATCAAATAATAATATTGAATAAAGACAAAAATTTTTAGAAAGAATAAAGAATATTATTCAAAATATAGAGGAAGACAAGAAAAGTAAAAATCCTGAAAAAATTAAGCTCGAAGAGAACAATGAAGAAGAAGCCAAAAATGTTTCAAAGTAAATAAAAATTTACATCGGAATTTAATTTGTATAATTAGTGATAGGAAGAAAAATATTATTATTAAAAATATGAAAAAATAATTTGTCTTTTTTTTTGCCCAATTTTTTTATATTATTTATATTTGTAACTTATTTTTTTTAAATAGTTTATAAAAATGGAAACAAATCCATTCAAAAATTTAAAAAAGTTACAAGGTAAAATTATCGTATGGGTTTAAATAAATCAAATGAATTCAACACTGTTTGGAACATTTCATATTTTGGCTGCGTTTTCATAAGACCGCGTTAATTTAAAGAAAACAGTTTTGAAAAAACCATGCTTTAGTTCACGAATTTAAAAAATTTCATAAAAATAACTATTTGTCAAAACGTATGCAATATAGACAACTCGAATTTGTATATAAAACATTCCCAAGATGATGATAATATGTAATAAATCAATCGATCTTCTCAAAAATTGCATGACAATAAAGTTCCCGTGACAAAAGAAGAGCTTAAAATTTTTGAAGTTAAAGAAAAATTAAGAAATGAAATTTTTCGTATATTAAGTTTGGTATTAAATGTTGCAATAAACCCATTTCATATTTGATTAAAATTGTATGTAGTTTATCTTACATAACTTAATATATGTAATTTTGCAATCGAAAAGCTTAAGACATTAAAAATACAAGAAAAAGAAAAAGAAAGAGAAAAAGCTATGGTTTTATATATTGAACTCGATTATCCCGAAATTCAAAAAAATTAAAAGAATTTTATTATACAAACAAAACAAAAAACATTTAAATTTTAAAAAAAACTTTGAGAAACGATTTTTGTATATTATGCTTTTTTGGTAGGGAAAATTATAAATGTTGGAAGATAAACTTGTAAATATTTTTTTTTAGTTGAAAATCGTGTACTTTAAAAACAGTCAAAGATTTATGTTTAATAAAAATATTAATATGTGTTTTAATAAATAAAAAAATATTTTAGTTTAAAATGATATAACAAAATAATAATGTATAACAAAAAGGAAACTTTTGACGAAACTGAGTTTTTGACTCTCACTAATCTCGACAATAAAAACAAAACTAGTTCGAATTCAAATTTGTTGAAAACTTCTAACAAACTTAAATTAAACAAAGATGAATTGCTTAAAGTTTATAAAAACAAAAAAGTACGAACAGCTAAGTTAATTATATTACTTTTAGTAATATAATTAACTTAGCAAAGGAACTTTTAGTAATATAATTAACTTTTTTTAATTCTCTTTTAAGACCATTACAATGTATATTTGCTGGAAAATATGGCGCACTTTTTTGATAGTCACTATCAAAATTTAAATCTTATGGTAAAAGAATGGATAAATGCAATAAAGATTTAATGGCTTTAACTGTATGTTTATTAGAAAATGAGTCATGTATGTTTTATGCTAGAAAATGAATACTTATATCTATGTAAGTTGGTTGCCCCTTCCCCTTTCAATTACGCCTCCCAAAACCCCCTCCCCTCATCTTAGTGAGTGTGTGTGGGGGTTTGGTGGCCTAGACCACATACAGACCACTGATTACCTATAATAAAATAGAATTTAACGAAATAGTCGTTTTATTTAGAAATTTATTTAGATATTTAGATATTAAGTATGAAAATATCTAAATTAATTTAGAGACCTTTATTTAAAGCATAATGAAGGTCTCTAAAAAGTTACTACCCCTTTATTTGTCCCCTTATCTACTATAATGACCAGATCAAGAAGAGGACAACCAACCATACCTTTCTTTTTATTAAGAAATGACTTATAATTAGTTGCACCATTCACATTCACACGGCCAGTTGGCATATTAGAGGGACACTGGTTACTAGTAACACATTCAACCGTTGATCATTGAAAAATAAGGTTATTTAAAAAAGCTGGCATTACTAATGTGGATTTGACAAGTTTATAATGTTTGCATTTTCAGATAGTTAGCTCTAATGGTCTTATATGCTGTTAATATTATATCAAAACAGTGTTACAAAAATTTACAAGCATCTCAAAATGGCCAAATATTGAACTTTTTAGGCAAGCAGACATGTTGCTTTTAGATATATTTAAGTTCTAAATTGCAACAAGCTGCCTACATTTTGTCCATGTATTGCAGACAGTAGTAGCTAATCAGAAAACTTATCTATAAAGACTTGTGGAAGAATAGAATAATGCTTCAGTTAGTTTCATTTAGGCATACTTTAGCGAATTTAGGATTTTTTGTTGAGCAGGTCATAATTTTTTTCTAATTTAACACATGTTAATAAAAACCACTTTTTTAAAGAGAGAACTATCCAGAAAATAGTTCTAGAAAAAATGAGACACTTATTGAAAGCGAGAAAAATGTTATACAGCTCTAAAGTAGCCTGTTTTGACCATTTGTAAATCAAGGGGGGCACTGTGTCTTGTTTCTAAGGCTAAAATTTCCAAACCGTTGTACTTGGAAGTCTGAAATTTTAAAGTTAACCTATCTACAGAATGCAAATAACAATATGTAAAAGTCAGGAATATCACAAATGGTGACCCACAGGCGATTGGTAGAAATATAATGATTTGACCTAGCTATATAATTGAATTTTTGACGAGAAAACAAAAATAAAAAATACATGTAATTTTTTACCTGATAATACATGATTTTTTACTACTAAAAGTTTCATGCTAAACGCATAAAACTTTTAGTAGCAAAAAATCATGTAGTTATTCTGATATCATTCATCGAGCGCTGATGCTAAATATATGCTCACATCAAAATTAAACTTACTTATATATATATATATATATATATATATATATATATATATATATATATATTATATATATATATATATATATATTTATATATATATACATATATATATATATATATATATATATATATATATATATATATATATATATATATATATATATATATATATATATATATATATATATATATATGTATGTATTTATATTTATATATATTTACCTATAGATTTGAACAATGAACAACTGGAGGTCAGGCGCATTGACACTTCATCTAAATCTTTGATAACTGAACCTGTAAAAAATAATAATTAATTTATAGTATAAATTACAAAAACATTTTTAATTTTACCGATAAAAATTAAAATTTATAAAATTAAAGCAAATAAAACTAATACCTGCTTGGGAATTTCTCTTCGTTTATGTTTTCTTTTTCGTAAATGGACAATCTCATTATAACTTTTTGCTTTTGTTGTTGTAAATTCAATTTTTTAACAATTTTATTTGCTTCCTGTTAAATTGAAATAGTTATATAAATAGTTTTATATTTTGAATCCACAAAATAACTCCTCCTAACATAATTATTTAAAAAATAATAATTGTAATATATAAATGTAATACTTAAAGAGAATTTAGTTTTGATTTGTGGAAACTTAAGCCAATTCTTATTAGAATTTTAGTGCAGTCAATGTTTTCGTACCTGAAATCCAATAAACAGTTTTATTACAAATTCAATTAGATGGATTTACACCTTCTTCTCCTTGTAAATCTTCATTCCAAAAAGCTCCTTTCCACATACTTGATTTTGAAAATATTATATGAGCTAATAAAAAAACCAAGAAACCATAATATAAGTGTACTAACAGACCTAGTTAAACTAGCTAAATCATGACATTTTATAACCATGACACTTTCTAAACAATAAAATTAGGAGACATTATTAGCAAAAATAAGTTTTTCTTTATTTTATAAATTTATTAATTTTTAAATTCATTTTTTTGAATATATTTATTATTCTATTATTCTGCATAGTTCTGAATATATTATGTTTAAATAACTCAAAGCATCAAAGGAAAATAATGAAAGAATCCCAGGTTGCTAAAACATAATTAACTACATAAGAGTAATACGGAATATTAAACAAAAATAGATAGTATTCATTATTAATACAAAATATAATTTAAAGTTTATCATAAAATATTACACAACAAAAACTTAGTTTCATTGAAAATATAAAAGCAACAAAAATTAAAAAAGAAAACATCTCAACCAAATAATAATTTGAAACTTATTTTTTACTAATCTTCATCTGATAAAGATTAATTTTAATAACAATTTTTAATACCACATTATTAGTATTTTTAGTATTAAAAATAAAAATATTTTACTAGTTAAGCTTTTCTTATTTTACCTAAAACATCAACTCAATCCTACGTTTTTTTATAACTGAAATTTTTTTTTTGGTGATGTTGTATTAACACTGAAAACAAAATAATAGTAGACAACAAAGAAAATATTGTTAATATATCTATATTCAATTTCTTTCAAGAAAAACACAATGTCATTGTTACTTTGAGACAAATAATCATAAAAAAATTCTTCACTTTGATAATCGCTTTTCGAATGTTTGTCTTTTTCTACTTGACTGATGTTTTGCACAAATTTTAAATTGCAATTATTTTTCACGAGTTTTTCTCCTTCGCTACTACCCAGTGAGCACGCACCGTTTTATGCACGATTAATGCATGTTTTTTACAAGTTTATCCGTCCATGGTATTTGTGTGACGTTTTATAAATGACAATGAAACGTTGGTAAAAGCACGTTATATTTAAAGCGTACAAAAAAAAAGTTATATTAATTTGTTGCTTATATTTTCTTTTTGTTAGCAGCATACGCTAAATATATTTAAATATACCTCACAAAATTTAGAAATTTTAGATAGACAAAAGAAAGTAACAAATTTTTTACGTCTTTAAATTGCTTACTTTTAGTACGTACTTTTACCAAAATTTGGCTTGACACACCTGTTCCTTTATTAGTTCTGTCAAAGACTTTAATGATCCATGAATTAATCACCCTAAGTAATATGTTGTTTGTTAGCCATTTTGTCAAAGAGTGGCAATATGAAGAAAATCTACAAGATTTTCTTCTATTCAAAACTATTTTAAAAGGCTATCCCAGCCGGCATCTCTACGTTGTTTCAACGTTGTATTTTGGTTAAAGCGTAGTTTCAACGTTGTTCAACTATGTCTTAACGTTAAAACAACGTTACGATTTAAACGTTGTTTATTTAACGTTGTTTCAACGATAAACCAACGTTGACAAAAAAACTTAAATACAAAAAACCCTCCGTTGATTTGGTGCTTAAAGTAAAAATAGTTAAAGCGAAAAAGTAACAAAGCAATATATTAGTATAATGTGCAAAACAGAGGGTGTTTATGGGTGAAATTTTGAATTTTGAATTTTCAAAAACATTTTATTTAGTATTCAAATTTCTACTTGTTCTTACGACAAAAGAAATTAATGGCTTATTTAAAAAATTGGCGAAAATGTCACTCTAATGTTCTTGCTCTGGCAGTATCATCTTCTAGTAGTGAAGAAGAGAAAGTCGAAAAAAATGTAATTGATTGAAGTGAAAAAAACATGTAAAGGTAATTATATCGTTTCAAAGTTCTAATTATCTTTATACAAATAGTTACACATTTTTAAGTGACTTATAAAAATGACATTTAATTAAAACCGCTTTATTTGTTCTGCCAAAATTTATTAATAACTTTAGTCGTGCTTTAAAGCAATACAATAATGTTGTGTGTTTTTATATTGTCCTAGTCATAACATTAAATTTATCCTATATTAGAACAGACATTTTTTTTAGCAAAGCTTAAGACTTTTCTAGGAGAAGGAAAGCTTGGATATAAAACTCTCAATTTTATAGTAGGAGGACCTTAGAAACCTGGTTTGTTTATCGTCCGGTAGTATAACAAGATAAAAATAATCAGTCTTAATCTAAATAATAAGTTAACACAAGCAGTGGCATCTGGTTATAAAAATTAGAATATAATGGGAAAAGATGGAAAAATATGCTTTAAAAGCACTAATTTATATGGTGTTATGTAAGGTATACCTTTATAAGATATATAAAACTTATTTATTTTATCTTTGAGCTTCTTCTATTAAATACGTTGGAGCAACTGAAACATAATTTGATGGCATTTTGTCTGACTTCTTAAACTACGCTCCATTTCGAAATGGTGGCGGATAAAAAAAGAATTTTTTTTTTTTAATTTTCCGTTTTTGTTACAATTAAATTCCGTAATATAATACAAGATACTCTTATTCTTTCAAAAATAATCCAGTTATAAATATAAAAAAAAAATCAAGGACAAAATAACAAGAGATAGTTATACAAAAATATATATAACCGCGGGAAACTTGCAGAAGACCATTAAGTCTTTTCATCAAGAACCGTTATACTAGTTATGTTTTTACAATATTAAATTCCTATAACATTTTTAACAGCAAAACTTAATTAACTAAGGTAAATAGTGTTAACACCAAAAACATTCAATGTAAAAAGACAAGAACAAATAAAACAAACAGTCAAACAAACAAAATAAAACAAAAATAAAAATAAGATTGGTTGTTTTAAATATTTACATATAATTCAAATAAAAATTATTTTCTTGTTATTTACTAATATTTTGCTCTTGGTGTTAATTAACAACACCAAAAAAATTCAATTATGAAAAAAACCTAGAATTGAGTTGATGTTTTAGGTAAAATAAGAAAGCCAAACTGGCGTAATACTTTTATTTTTAATAAAAACGGTGTGGTATAAAAAATTAGTATAAATATAATGTATTTTATATGAAGATGAGTAGAAAATAAGTTTCAAGTTAGTTTTTGGTTTTTTAATTTGTGTGGATGATAATTTATTATGTATTGAGATGTTTTATTTTTTAATTTTTGTTGCTTTTATATTTTCAGTCAAACTTAAATATTGTTATGTGATGATTTGTAATATACCTTAGATTATATTTAATATTAATAAAGAATATTCTCTTATTTTGTTTAATATTCTATATTACTCTTATGCATATATTTGTATTTTAGCAACCTGGGATACTTTATTAATTTTCTTTAGTTACATTGAGTCATTTGAACACAATATATTTGGAACTCTGTATAATAATGCAACAATAAATATATAAATAAAAATGAACTTAAAATATAATAAATTTATAAAATAAAAAAATCTTATCTTTGCTAGTAATGTCTAGTAATGTTATTATTTAACAAGTATCGTGGTTATAAAACCTCAAGATTTAGCTAGTTTAACTAGGCCTATTAGAAGAATTACAAAAACTATTAGAAGATTACTTGAACATTTATATCATGGTTTCTTCATTTTATTATTAGTTCATATAATATTTTCAAAATCAAATATTTAGAAAGGAATTGTATGGAATGAAGATTTATAGAGAGAAGAAGGTGTAATTCCATCTAAGTGGATTAGTTATAAAACTGCATATTGGCCTCCAGATACCAAAGAATTGACTGCACTATAATGTCTAGAAGAATTGGCTTAAGTCTCCACAAATAAAAACTAATTTCTCTTTAGGTATTACATCTATATATTACAATTGATATTTTAAAAATAATGTGGTAAAAGTTACAAATATATAATATTATAATTGATATTTTAAAAATAAAGTGGTAAAAGTTCCAAAGAAAGTAAACAGGATGGTGAAAAATTTTAATTTACAACTACAAAAAAATAATGTAATAATTTATATTATATTTTAAATGTTCAGATATCAAAGATTTAGACAAAGTGTCAATGCTCCTGACCTCGAGTTGTTTATTGATCAAATCTATAGGCAAATATTTATATATATATATATATATCTTTTTTTTAAATTTTGCATCCAGTGGTTTTTTCCACAATAAAATATATTTCCACAAACATTATATTAGAATTAATTCATTTTTTTTTGCAGATAAATCAATTACAATTAGTTGGTGGAACGTCTTCAAAAGATACAATATACAAAATGATGCATTTTGTATATTCTATTTGGATAGAATATACAAAATGAGGTAATTAAGAACAGTATTGGACTCTAACATCATTTAGAATCAGGGTAACCACTGCTCGTCTAAAATCATCTAAAGTCCTATTTCTGCAAAAACTACGTCTAAAACCCTCTATTATCCTCAAAAAATTTTAAAGTTTGATCAAAGCTTCAGTTTAATTCCTCTTTTTTATTTCTTATTAGAAGTATAATGTTCAAAATACCCATTTTTGGTCTGCTATACATATTTATATTTCAATGTTAAAATAATTTAATATTTTGAATAATAATAATTTTCAAAATTGGCTGTTTCATTTAAATTAAATATTTGAAAAAATTCATAGTAATCATCCAATAGAAGGGCCGTCTCTAACGGGGTATAGGGGTATTCCACCACCCTCAAATCTGTCATATAAACATTTAAGTTGAGACCTTTTGCAAGTTTTAGACCATAGTTGGTAAATTTAAAATATTGAGGACCTTAAATTTGTGTGTCACTAATTGACATATGATACATACAACAAACCCCCTCCCCCATTAGAGACCACATCTGGACGGCCATGTCTAACATTTAGATTATCTTTTAAAAATTTAAACTGTTTTTAAAAATGTTTTTGGCCTCCATGGGTATAAAAGAAAACAGTGGAAAGATATATTTAAGAACACATTTATATGGCGTTGTAAAAGGTACACCTTTATAAATTGAAACACTTTTCTATTCATTAAATTTATTTCAAGTCTGCCTTGTTTTAGTTTTTTTTTAACATATTTATTTTATTTACAGCTTCTTTAATTGTATTCAATGGAGCAAAAGAAACCTCGTCTAATGAAATATTGTTTGACTTTCTAAAATAAGTTCTTTTTCATAATGGTGATGGAAAAGACGAGAAATTTGAGAAGATTATATTCAGTTATGTGTAAACATACGTAATATTTAAATATATGTTTGAATAAAACAAGTGCTATCTCTTTCTTTATTCTAACTATTTTAACTAAACTGAAAAAGTCTAAGTACAGACTATGAGTAGATTTAATTTTCATAATATACATTGATATTGTAATAAAGATGTATAACAACACTATTGGACATGCATAATCAGTTTTGATGGTGATAGTGCAGTTTTTATTAACGGTTTCTGTGATAACGAAACGTTTTTTAACAGTCGGTTTTACATTGATAAATCAACGTTAAAAAACTGTTATTTTAAACGTTGTTTTAGCTTAAATTCAACATTATTTTAACCATTTTTTTGCATCGAGTCACCGTTGATATTTCTTTGAATCTAACATTGATTTAACGTTGATATATCAACGTTAAAAAAACTTTCATTCTAAACGCTTAATCAATGTAAATTCAGCGGTTGGTTTTAACGTTAGTTCATTGTTATTTCAACGTTGTTTGCCGGCTTGGTTGTATAGTTTTCTTTTAGTTTTGTTAATAAAAAAATGAATTTTATATACCATTGCAGTGAGGAGAAAATTAGTATTGGAACTTTATACGGAGAACTTTATTATCATATTTAAGACATATATAAAGATGAAGATGTTATTAAAGAACTATAAATAAATAATCAAATTTAAAGACCTGAAGAAGTTATTTATCAATTTGAAAATAAAACTGAAGTAGATATTGAAATCGAAATAAAAAATGCTTTAACTTTCCTCGACTTTAAAATTTTTTAATTGGATATAGTGTTGTAACTCTATGCGCAAAATCGATAGAGGACGGATTCATTCTTCTGTTTATTTTATGAAACCTTAAAGAGGTTTAGTAAATTTACGTTTTTTTCAAGATAGTAACATTCGTGCAGTTTTTATAATTTTAGAAAATGATATTGGTTGGAAGCTTATACGTCTATGGAACCTTAAAGTTAAATCGTCAAGTAATTTTACAAAAAAATAATGATGAAATTAGGAAATTATGAATTGTGTGGTTACAATAAAAAAAGCAAATATGACGTCTGAAGAATTATTTAAGAATGGTAAACAAAAAACGAAAGAGAAAAAAGCGATAAAAAAAGCAAAAAAATGAGGATGAATTGAAACAAAAAAAACCAAAAGAGAATGAAAGCGATATAAAAAAAGCGATAGGAAAAAATGATAGACATTACCAATAACACAAAATCAAAATTATTAACAAAAAAATACAAAAAAATATAAAAGAAGAAAATGTCGACAAATGGATTGGAAAATGGTATAGATCTCACTCTCTTACTCAATGGAAAAAAATCTTAAAAAGAAGTTTGTTAAAAGTATTATTTTATGAGCAAAAAAAAAAAATTTTTTTTTTTTTAAATTTTTTACGAAAAATTTGCGATCATTCACAGTGTTAAAGTCATTTTTTCGATATCTTGATTGCGGGCAAAAGTTTGCTATTTGCAGTACACAACACAAGTATGAAGGTTGTTACAAACCTGACAAACTTGTGTATGGAGAAAAACAAACTTATTATGAACCGCAAAATCAATTTACGAACACGAGTACAAATTTGTTTTCTTTTTTATTACTTTTGATTTTAAAACGAGTATTAAAAAATGAGATTCTAATCCTACTTCGAAAGTAAAACATTTATCGGAGCTCACTTATCATTGCCATAGTATTGTTATTCAATGTTTAAATGAAAATTTGGCGAGAGAATGCTTTGGTATAGATAAACAAGGTGAAATTATTACACAATGGATATTTATTACGAAAATACCATCGAAAGTTTACAAAAAAAATCCTTAAACATAATTGCCCGAATACTTTAAACAAGGCACAAAGCTACTACACAACTACTACAAGGCTACTACACAAAGCAGACAGACAAATTTTGTGGAAAAATTTGAACGAAAATAACGAAGATATCAAAAAACTTAAAATGGAATTGAGAGTTTATAATATTATAGCTTTAGCAGATAAATTGGTTTGTTTTACTTATGAAATATGTTTATCTCGTTTTCGAAATTTAAATTTTACAGTTCAAGAAAAAAATTTAATATGGGAAGAAGAAAATCCTTATTGTACTGTTTGTAGATATCCTGTATACAAAACTCGTTACTCTGATTTTTGTAAAAACATGATTTCTTATTTGATTCCACAAGAAATAAAAAGATTAAATCAAAATGAAATAAAGTTTTATAATGATAAGTGAGTACAAAATTTACATTATATCTTTAAAAGAATTAGCAAATTATGTAAATCCTAGAGTATAAAATTATCTTTTTACAAACAGTTCTGAAAAAACTTAAAACAATTTGTTTGAAATTTCAAATTTATATTTTATCTGTTGTAGATAGTAGAAAAATTTGATTGGTCGCTTGTTAATAACGGCATATTGAGCAATTATATAGAACTTGTTGGTTACATTCGACGTTTAGCGTAACTTATTATAAGCGAAGAACAAATATTGATATGGCTTGCAAACGATTCTATCGAGTTAATAGAAGACAAATATCTTTTAATTCGTTTTTTTTAATAATATTTAAAAGAAGTGAGAGTTTATTGGAAAAATGAATATAGAGCAGGAATCAAAGACCCTGATACATTTTTATATCTTACGTCCAGAATACCGCATTCTTTAGCCAATTTGTGATTTCATTGTATGATGACTTCATTTATTAACAAATTAGCAAAAAAAGTACATTAAAAGATGAAAAAATCAGCGAATCAATTTTTAAAGAATGTCACTGTTACTTAATGGCTTTAAAAGTTATTGAATTATTGTTCATAATCATTTTTCAGAACAAATACATGGTTTAGCTCATGAATATTGCAATAAAAATTTGGCACATTATTGTAAGAGTTTGCCTTGTCCTATTTTTGCTCAAAATGCTTATTTTGATACTCGTATAATGATTGTAGAAGGTTTAAAAAAACGTTAGATATTCCTTTATACGGTCATTTGGCTGATACTAAAGAAAAACCTTTTAGTGCCTTTATAAAGTCTAGCATAATGGAAGATATATTTGTTATAGCCCGCGTGCCGCATGGAACTCGACCGATGGATTACAATATGTCGCGCTGCGAGCTCGAATCTCCGAGTTTGTACGATGTATTTCCGAGGTAGGATATATTGTTAAGTACCTACTGTTATGTAAATTATAAACAGTGTATACTAATTACTGATGATTTCTATTATTTTCTAGGCATAAATATGTTTTAAGAACATCCCAAAATTATCAAACTCGAGTTCACTCGTCTGAACATCGTTGAGCATCAAACCCAAGTATTGAAAATATGTTCACAATGCATTGTAGACAAGTTATTTTTTTCCGTGTGTCGTTGTGTCAGTGGAGCACTGTTCGTTCGTTGCTAATTTTTATCTGCCAGTTATCATTCTTTTCAATGATTGTGATTTTTAGCGTAGCTATTTTTATATATATTGTGTATTATAAAATTTGTAACACGTGAACCGTGAAATTTTAGTTAATAAACTTTACTATATAATTGTTTAATATAGCAATGGCAAAAAAAAACCGAAATCAAAGTAAATGAACTTATGCGAACGAGTAAAAAGAATGAAGAAAGAGGCATCAAAAGCAACGACCAAGTAGGATACAATTAATTTCTTTGTATATAGAATATAGATTATATATTACCTATAGTTTTTCAGTTAGTATTTTGTGCATATAAAAATTATATATTCTATTAGAGAAAATACAAATACTAATTTCACATTAATTTGTTGAAAAGACTTGACTTTGCTGTATTTAGATTCTATTTGTATTTACATTATATTAAATTAAGTTATTATAAGATTGATATGGCACTATTGCTTTATCTTAAGATAAAACAGTAGTGCCATAAACTGGTTTGGATATTGTGAGTAGTGCTCTAGTACTGGTTTGGATATTGTGATAAGTTCCTAAACTGGTTTGGATATTGCATATTTTAACACGCATAATTATGTGATATGAATATTATGTTTTATCTTGTATAAACAAGGATAAAGTTTTAATAAGGATAAAGGTTTAATAAAGATAAAAGTTTAATAACGTGGGAAAATATTTTTCACTATAGCTGTGTTTCTATGTGATTTTTTTTACTTTAAATCGTTAATTAAACTCCTTACGAAAGCGTTCCAATAACGTATCACAAATGTGCTTTTTATATAACGCAAAAAATCTTTTTTTATATAACGCAAGCAAAACGCTTAGCGACAAACTTTAAAAATGTTTCTTCATGGGCCACGGTGTTGCATTTTAGTAGGAGGAAGAGCACTAAAAAACCCAAATACTAAATAAAGTACTATTAAAAACCTACTTAGTAAAAAAAAAAGTCTGCAAAAATTTAAAAAAATTGTGAGGAAGCATACTTCATAGCCCCCATTGCCGTGTAAATTTGTAAACCTAAATTTATTTTTGCTAGTCAAAACCAAACGCAAAATTAATTTATATAATATATATTTATATATATATATATATATATATATATATATATATATATATATATATATATATATATATATATATATATATATATATATATATATATATATATATATATATATATATATATATATATATATATATATATATATATATATATATAATCAATTTGATATACAAATAACATTTGAAACATTATAAACATTAACAAAGTTTCTGTTGTTTTAGTTATTTAAGTTATTTTTTTGAAAATTGATTGCGGCAATTAATTTATTGCAGTTGTTAACGCAGTTAGTCTCTGCAAATAAGAAAAATAAGACAAAGAGAATTTTATGACGTCAATTATCGTGTTAAGCAAAGGCATTTAGCATTTTTTTATTTAAAAAAATGCTAAATGCCTTTGCTTAACACGATATGGTTTATTATTGGCCTGGATTATTATTTTTATTAGTATTAATTTATAAATGTACAGTACTTTTTATATAAATGGTATACAAATGCAATAAGAAAATTAATATAAAGATGACCATTAAAATTGTTCTAGTTATTAATTTCAGTTTGTGAATATATTTTATTTATAATTACAGGAACAAATAAGAAACATGCCTAAAAGGAACTATAAGCATTTAAGTGAGCTTTCCCTGTCTCAAGCTTATAAAAGATTGAGGGCTATTATAAATGCAAATGAGAGATCAATTGAATCTTCAAATGAGAACACAGTAGACTTCTCTGTATTAGACAGTTCCGAGCCAGACAAAGCTAATTTAGTGATTGATAATTCAGCACCTGCAAATATTATTAACGAGGAGCTAGTTGTGAATGAATCAGCAGATGAGAGCAGTGACAGTGATGGAAGCGCAAATTTTGTTATAGAAAACCTCGAGGGAGATAGTACTACTTCATCTGTTGAAGAAAATTTAAATTTTCGGACTGGAATCGCCTAATTTGTTGAAAAAAATGTTTTGTCAAGAAATACAACACAGGGCTTGTTACCTGTGTTAAGACGTTATGATTGTCATCTCAGTTTGCCACGAACTCGTGAAGCTCTTATTCAAACACCTCAAGAAAGTGTAGTGCTACGTAATGTGCCACCTGGAAAATATTACCATTTTGGATTAAGAAAAGGTTTTATATGCTCTTTGAAACTCACTTATGAAGACCTGGCACTTAAGGAAATGATAAAAGGTAACAAATAATGTTGATGGAGTTAGCATTTACGAAAGTAGTTGCAGTCAATTTGTATGCATTCTTGGAGAATTAAATAATATTCAAGCTCTACCAGTTTTTAAAGTAGGAGTTTATCGCGGATACAGTAAACCTGATAGTGTGGCATTATTCTTATAAGACTTTGTTGGAGAGAGCTACGATCTTTGTACTAATGGGCTGCTTTACAACAACAAATACTTTATAGTAAGAATAAACTGTTTTATTTGTGATTTGCCTGCGAAAGCTTTTATACTTTAAGTTAGAGGCCACAACTTCACCTAAGGTTGTGGCAAATGTCAAGTTGAAGGATTCAGTAATAATCGTAGAATGTATTTTTTAGATGACAGTGCAGGGGATGAAAGTATTAGAGAGAAACACAATGATGAATATCACAACACGGACTGTAAAAATGTTTCCCATCGATCTACTCCACCACCTTTATATTGGAGCATGCAAGAAAATTCTTAAAGTGCTAATTGAAAGCAAACCTTTACCGCTTAAGTTGCATAGAAGATTCATTGCAAGAGCCACTATAGAGTGTGGACGAATCAAGAAATACCTTCCTATGGAACTTCAAGGAAAGCAGCTGGGAATGAGTCTGCTGGCTCATTCAAGGCAACGAAATGTTGTATTTTTTTAAGATATACATGCCCTGTCATTTTTAGATGTATTTTAGATAGAAGTAAAAAAAACTAGGATCTTTACGATCAATTTGTTGGCTTACACGTAGCTAGCCAGATGTTGAGCCGCAAGGCCACTGCTGCAGATCTTGCATATTGTGATGCGCTTTATAGATATTTTACAAATGATTTTCTAGCAGTATATGCTGCTGAGTTTGTTAGTCAAAACATACATTCATTAATTCATTAAGCAGGCAATGCAGAAACATACAGGAGATTAGAAAATTTTTCTGCCTTTCAATACAAAAATGAAAATGGAGCTATAAGAAAGCTGTTAAAAAAAATCCCCAAGACCACTCCAGCAGTCGGTCAAGCGTCACCAAGAATTGTTACTGTACTTTCCACCAGTAAGAAAAGACTCTTCAATAAAGTGAAGCTTGTAAAACTTCACAGAAATGGCCACTGGTTAAAGGCGTACTAGGATTACAATTTCAAGAAAAACAATTTGAAGGGTTTAGTTTAAAGTTTATCTTTGTCAACCCTTTCATAAATATTGGTTGAAGCATGCTTAAATACATATATATATATATATATATATATATATATATATATATATATATATATATATATATTTATATATATATATATATATATATATATATATTGGAAAGGTTCAATTTCTTCTCAATTCTATGTTTTATTAATTATTTTAGTATTTAATCTTAATTAATTTATTTAATATTTATATTTAAAAATTTGTTATTTTACTTTATTTTGATTATTTTATTACTTTAAAAGAATTTTTTTTAAAGTTTTTAAACTTTATGACCCTGTAACTTTTTGTTTTTGTTTTATCTTTTTAAAAATAAAGTCTTATTTTATATATATTGGTAACAATTATATACTCTATACGAAATTGTTTATTTTTTACGAAATCAATCACGGGGCCTGGCGATAAGACAAATTGTGTCTTCTTCTTGCCCCGGCTATCTGTATATTGGAAATATTTGTTGTATTTATATTTTTCTTTGGCAAAAAATGGTGAGAAAAAAAAAAAAAAGGTTTCACATTGACTATATGAGAGCCAGATATTTGCTTTACAACCAACACTGGGGATGTTTGCATAGCTACGAATTTTGTTAAGAACTTGCAAATAGGAGACAATGTAATAATATCTGTGATCTATTCAAACCTAATAGATCTTTTTACATATCCTTGTAGATTATCATCTTTGGGATTTCACAGTGTACAAGAATGCATTAACAGAATTGTTGTACCTATAATAGCTGTAAAATGCAAGTGTGTAAGGGTACCATATGATGATGATGTAGTTGTTGATTTCCCAATGGCCTACTATAAATAAGAAAGAAAACTTTTAATAAATTGCTCTAATGAACCACTTTATGGAGTTAGGCCCGAGCCAAGGTCTGCAATGTATATATATATACATATATATATATATATATATATGTATATATATATATATATATATATATATATATATATATATATATATATATATATATATATATATATATATATATATATATATATATATATATATATATATATATATATATATATATATATATACAATATATATATATATATATATATATATATATATATAATTTTTTAGTGTAATTGTTAATGTATAGGGTTTTAATGTGTAACTTTTTATATATAGTTTAATTAATAATATTCAAAAGGTAGGAAATGTGATTGAATTTTTGTTATTTTCTTCAGTTGTGCTGTGGAGTATTCCGTTTTAAAGAACCTGCACCCCACACAGAAGTCATTTTAATATCTTGGCCTAATTACTCAACTGCATCATATCCTGTATCTTCTTTATATCTTATTATAAATAAATTATTAAATAATAAAAGTAAAGCTCTCGATAAGGTAGAGCGGACACATGGAGACTAGAAAAGCTATGATGGGCAAATACTAAAAAAACTTGTAAAGAAAAAATATAAAATATTTTTTGGATGTGAAAATATTCTTTCTTTGGTTAAAAAACTAGTTATGTAAATGATATATTTATGACAATCTAATGACTAATAAAAATTGTTTTATGATGTGCTTTGCTAAATATTTGGTTAAAGTGTGTATGTACAAAACTATTATATTGTTATGCGATTCTTATATTTCAGTATCATTGGCTGTGGCTCGTGAAAAAGCCAAGGCTGACAGATAAAAAGGTTTCGAAGGAAACCTGACAACAGATACTGAAGATGTTATGCCTAAAAGAAGAAAAGAAAATGGAACAAAACCTATAATGACTTTATTGTAGATAATGTAACATCAGAAGAAGAATCTAAAGTCAGCAGTTTATCTACAGCCCTAACCTATCCTGGCACAGTGTATCATCAAAAACAATTTAATAATTCTAGAACACTTGAGTTAAAAGGTGTAAAAAAACTGCCTCTTTAATTTGAGTATGCGTTTTATTGCTTGCATTGTCTGCATTATTTGTTGTTGTATTGCTTACATTATCTGAGAAATATAAGTACGTGTTGTATTGCTTAAATGATTCTAGGTTGATCAAATTTGAACAATATTAATATAAAAATATATAAAACCTTCTATGTTTAATTTGTTATGTTAATTAATAATAATTTTTATATTGCATATATACTCATTTCATTAACAAGGTATTGGATTTGCACTGGATTTAATGTTTTTAGTGCAGGTAAATGAAGAAATAAGGATATACCAGAATATACCAAACCGGCTTAACAGCGTAACAACAAAAGCAGCAGTTCCACAGTTTCAGGAAAACCAAGGAAATACATAAATATATATAAATATATAAATATATTTATATATATATATATATATATATATATATATATATATATATATATATATATATATATATATATACATATATATAACTTTATATATATTATATACATTATATATATATATATATAAATATATGTATATATATATATATATATAAATATATGTATATATATATATATATATATATATATATATATATATATATATATTTATATTATATATATATATATATATATATATATATATATATATATATATATTATATACATTATATTTACATATATATATATATATAAAACTATACATATATATATATATATATATAAATTTATAATATATATATAATATAAATATATATGTACATATAATATAAATATATATATATATATATATATATATATATATATATATATATATATATATATATATATATATATATATATATATATATTATATATAAACAGCCCTCAGAATTAGGGTTGGCATTCGGCAATGCTGACCTTAAATTGGCTTAGGTTGATTCTACTTGTTGACCTCTTTACTACTTTTATTGTAAAAGCTTAGTGAATAAATGTTTTTGCCGGCCTAATGCTGAACTAAAATAGTTTAAAGTTAGCAATTTTTAGCTGACTTTAGTCAATTAGACCTGACTTAGTTTTTCTAATTCCGAAGGTTGTGTATAAATATATATTATATACAATTGCATGTTATGAAAACATTGAATGCCCAGTTATCAGTTTAACTAAGGGATTAGGTTCTCTCGAAATGTCCACTATTAAAATAAGACTTTTATTAAAATTTAAGGTGACAATGCTGACAGTAATAATAAACCTTATGCTATAGAAAAGCAGGGCATTTCTACCCCAAATAAGAAAGTGTTAGTTTTTCATGGTTTGCAAGACTCTTGACAATATTTTCATGAAAGTAAGTTTAAGTTATTTATTCTTATACTCAAGGACTGAATAAATCATTTTTTTAAGCATTTATTAAAAAATATTACCATGTAGTATATATTGTAATGCACATTATTTAGTTCCTGTTATTTTATAGTGCTACACAATGCACTATTAATACATACTTATTAATTAGTTTTTTTACAATTTTTTTTCTTTTATTGCTTTTTTACTTTTTTAATCAGGTGATGCCAATGATAACTATACCAATTCCAGTGTCATTTCCCCTCGTACGCAATTCTCTGACAAGGGTAACAGTGGTGATTCCCAGAGCAAGAGAATACTTTCTGGTTACCAACACAATGTGCGGTAGAGTGCAGCTCAAGATTCTGTCAAATCATTGTCAAAATTTGATAACTTGACACTTAGAGGCGACAGCTCCTACATTTATTATTCTAACCAAGTATATCAAGACTGAACAGCAAATTCACTCGAAAGTAAGTTTAGATTATTTCATCTTATTCTCTAGGACTGAGCGCAGATCTTTTCTTATTTGCTTATGAATTATAAAATTTGAAGCTTATTTAAATAATTAAAATCACAAATTAATAAGTGATTTCTAATAATTTATATATATATATATATATATATATATATATATATATATATATATATACATATATATATTCACATACAAACATATATACAGCCTGAAAAATAAGAAAGCAATGATGGGGAGTCAATTTGACCTGCAAAAGCATATAATAAACGTTCAATTATATAAATATATTTTTGGCAGTCAACCTTGACCGGCATAACTGAATTTTAGGAGGTCAAAATAGCAAATTTTTTTTTCGGGCTGTCATTAATTGTTGACTTCTTGTTATCTTCCTCGCCATATATATATATATATATATATATATATATATATATATATATATATATATATATATATATATATATATATATATATATATATATATATATATATATATATATATATATATATATATATATATGATGATAGATGAATGTTCGAAAAGTGTGTCAAGAGACTTTAAGAGACCTTTTTCCGTCACGTCAGGAAGAAAAAATTTAAGAGACCGTCAAATGACGGTAAAAAATGAAAAAATTAAGAGATCTATCGCCCCTCAGATTTTTTTAGGATTAATGAAGCATGACCAAAAGTATATAAAGAATAGAATTTTTTTTTTGATAATCATGATTGTTATTGATTATGTTACGTTGTTGTTGAATTGTATTTGTATTCCTTTTATAGCATTCGCATGTTTTCTTTATGTTATTATAGCGGAAGGATTGCCTACATTGTTTAATATAATATGTTTTGGAATAAGGTTATATTTTTCTATTGTATTTTATGCGATTGTTTATATTATTGAAAATTTTAAAAATGATTAAAATGAATAGATTATTTAACGAAGCGTGACTGAATGTATATAAAGATTGAAAAGATAAAAAAATAGTTATAATTAATGGAATCAAAAAACAAACCGTTACAACAATTTCAAACTCCATCGGTAGTGCAGTAGTTCAACCTTATATACCTGATCCTCCAATAGATAATGGTGGTACGCACGACTCGAATGGAAATCGTATTCGATATTTTTAAGTGCGTTAATAATGAAAAAATAGTGTCAATATTATCAATTTTGAGCTTGTTTATTGTTATTCTGTGGGAGGATATTTATTTGGAGCGTTATTGGCAGCTTTTATATTACTTGGAACAATGTTGGGATTATATATGTGTCACAAAATAATAAAAAACGATTTGTAAATTTTTATATATTATATATTATAAATATTATTTTCAAACTCTATTAATTCCGTAAGAAATTCCGCCAGAGATAGCTCCACCCAAAACAGCTTTACCAATGGTAGGTAAAAGAGTGCTAGAAAAGGAAGGTAAAACGACTTTAGATACCATTCCTAAAAGAGGTCCTAAAAATTTTCCACGCATTCGTCTTGTTCTATGTTTTTTATAATGTTTTTTATTATGTCTTTTTTTATGTCTTCTTTTATACATTTTTTTTATCGCGGTATAAGAGACGATAATAAAGTCGGTGCTAAAACTGCAGCTAACAATGGAAGAAATTTACCACGCATGCGTTTTCTTAAATATCTACATAAAAGTTTTCTACCTGTGCCTTTTAACGGAGGTAAATAAACTGTTCCTCTTCCTCTTTTTCTATGCATTACGACATGTTTGAGGACGGTTTAAGTGAATATATATTGTAAAGTTGTGTTTTTTTAACATGATCAAATTTAGTTTTTTGCATTTGTTTCTTTTGAGCTACATACCAAGGGTAAACTTTAAATTTTCTTAAAGAGTTTGCTAAATCTCCCCCTCGTAAATTTCTTCGTCTTCTTAATCGTTTTTTATCTGTGCCTTTTAAAGAAGGTAAATAAACTCTCCCCCTCCCTCTTTTTTTACATAAACTTTTTTTTTATTTTACAAGCTGTGCAACAAAATTTTTTACGCATTGCGTTGTTTTTGAAGATAATACAAATCGTAGCCTCCTACGTTTGATTTTTTAAGACGTTTATCAAAATTTTTAACTTTGGTAAAAAAAATTTCTTCTCCTCTATGATGGCGTGCGCTACCTCTATGATGACGACGAGGGTGAGCGCTTCTTCTTTTGCGCTTGCGAGCCATTAAGGCAAGAATAAAAAGTAACAAGATTTAAATTTTAAAGATTTTTTTAGAAATAAATACTCCTTCACTTATAAAAATACAATACAAATAGAGTTTGTTTAATAAAAAGTAAAAATGTTTTATGATAAATTTAAGAGCATTTAAAATTGGTAGGGACATAGATTACTTGATAATCGTCTCCTACCCCGGTTTCTACAATTTCATCTGGATATTGTGAATACATAGTAAGTACTCCTCTAAATTGATCTGTAAATTGAACATTGATTCGAAACGAATTATTTCCAGCAATAACAGCTGGAGGTTTATCGTTGATGAAATTGAAATCGCTAGTGGTGTCTATGGCTAAAGGTTCAGTTGTGTTATTAGTACTAAAATATAAAGTAGGATGTCTCAAAAAACTGTCATCGTCACTACTATAAAAATAGGCAAAATTGTTAAATTATATAAGTAGAGGCCGTATTTCCTTTACACCAAGAAACATAACTTCTATAAACTGTCCATTGATTATCTTGCTTTGTCAAATCGTATTTGGTAGTATCACCCGATGAATTAACAAATGTTCTTCTAAAATTATAAAGAGTGACTTTTTTAATGATATTACAAGCCATTTTAACCGGAATCATACAACCTTTGCTTAAATGATCGCTTTCTTTTTTTGAATTAACGAAAAATAAAATGCTGTGGGGTACAAGATCTGCTGTTTTTATACTTCCTAAATTGACAGTGACTTCTGCAACATTTTCTACATTGGTTACAACTTGTTCGTAGTGGGTAATACGTAGTAAAGTAAATATTTCGTCTTTTTTACTATTGATTTATAAAGATCTTTCTAATGGCAAGCTGGGTTTGAGTGTATAAGTATTGCAATAAATCATTGGGTTTTTAATAGCTACTCCCATATTGGCAAGCGATGTTACTTGGGCGTCTTCTATAGGTCGCATCCATTCTATTAGTTGATTCATATCATTTTCTATTTGAAATTCTAATCTAAATTGTTTATTTTTATCAAAATACTCTTTCATTTGAAAAACTTCACACAATAAATTTAAAGGTACTCTAAATTTACAACCTTTATCCCCAGCCATGAGATTATTACATCTTGTTGCAAGCGCTGCTTGATAAGAAGGTGTTGAGGTCGAGTTGAGAGGGCGAATGAGACTGGTTGGGTCAGCAGATTGCACTAGCGTTTTAGTATCGGCAAAAGTAACAGGGTTTGTGTTATTTTCAGAGCTTTCTATTAAACCTAAATTAGGATTAATCATCCATTCTCTATAAGATTTCATATAACTTTTTTTAATCAGTAAAGATCTCAAATGATCATAAAAACGATTAATTATAGCATTGTTATAGCAAGTAGTATTGTTTTTTTGATAATTGGGATAAAATTTGACAGTTTTAATTAAAGCGTGAATAAAATTTGTGACTAGACAAAATCTTTGTAATAAAGCATTGTCTGTTGTAGGTGTAAATTTTGTTTGCATGCTCAAATTTTTATAAACAAATAAATCAAAATCCAAATACCAATCTGGTGGATATGTCCATTCGTTAAGAATAGTGGTAAAAGTAATTAAATTAGCTATATCAGAAGTAAGATCATAAGAAAATTTCTGAGTATTAACAGCGATGATTTCACCTTGAGATTGAGCTGTTTGAAAACAAGGATATTTTTCATTTAAAATAGCTTTATATTTAGCACTAATATACCACTTGTTGCTTCTTGTAATAAACGATTTTCGTGATCTGCTTGCGCTAAAACATCTTTCATAGTAACATGACCGTTTGTATTAGGTGTATAACGATTACCATCGTCTATCTCATGTATTTAGCTAATGAACCCATTTTTTTTTTAAAAAGAAAATTAATTTTTTTTCTATTTATCTTATTTATTATCTATTTATTTTCTTATTTTTCTATAAATCTTCTGATTCTGAAATGTTTTTTTTGAATGGTATTTTTTTGTTTTAACATCTTTTAAAGCTCGAGTGTAACCAAGTTCAATTAAACTTTTTTTATTAAATTTTTTTTCTTTTTTTCGTTGTTATTCTGTATGAGTGGACTTGATAAAATGGTTCTTTGTTGAATAATATAATTTCTACATAAACCATTTATTTTGTCAATAGCATTTACTTCTTGAAAGCAGTTTGAACATATGTGTAAAGGTGTTGATTTGTTTTTAGTTTTTTTTTCAACAATTTCTTCTTCTTCTGAACTTTCGCTTTCAGATTCTGAATATTTTCGTTTTTTAGGTTTGGGTTTCATTTGTACATTTTTTTTTCATTTTTTTGGGAGGTTTTTCATCTTGTATTTCTTCTTTTTTATTTTTCATTTTTTTTTATTTCGTCGAATTCTGTTTTCATGTTTAACAAATCAGATTTAGTAGAATATTCAGACAGTTGATTTATTTTTGAATCTTCCATCATTTTTTCTTCTAAATTGACTAAATTTTTATGATATCTTCCCTTTGGCGCAAAAGAAACTCATTTTTGTAAAAAAAAAAATAGAGTTGGTGAAAAAAAATAACAACTATTTTTCTTTTTATCTTTTCTTAATAATAATAAAAAATAAAAGACATTATTTTATACTAATCAAACTAGTTAATTTCAAAACGGAACCATTTGAATCTGTAACCTAGGTTTAAAATAAACGGTAGAGCTAAGATTACTAAAGGTGAGCGGTTCAGATTTTGAATTGAGAAACGACCATCTTGTTTGTTTCCAATCATCCACATCGCTTAAATCTAAGGTAGTGAGTTGACCTTGTATGACTGTGTTACGTTTTTTTGTAAAACCGATATTTGTGGTCAAGTAGAATTGGTGTAATCTAATAAGTTACTAAAGCAACAATTCCAGGAACATATATTCTATTCATATACATTCCACAATAAACAGTTTGATCGCATTTGATAAAAATGTAAGCGTCCGTAGTAGAAGGAAAATTGGAGACGGTATTATTAAAATTACTAATTTGAACGAGAGCGCATCTTAAGAAAGCTAATCTTTTTTTTTAACTTTAAAGTCTAGCGACAGGGTGTTGGTCATATTTTGATCTACTTGCATAGTAAATGGAATAATTTGTTGAGTTAAACTATACTGATCTCTTTGTAAAAGTAAAGTATAAGGTATGGGATTGTTTCCAATCGGTTGATACATTTTTAAAATGATATTTTTCAATCGTAAACTGGATGACCAAGTTTGTGCAATAGTACCGTCGGACTTTTTTTGATAAATAAATTGACCGTTGAGCGAAGTGCAATAAAATATTATTTCTGTTAGATTATTGCCTTGTAAAACGGTTTTGACAGTATTTAACCATGTTTTATAAATCGGTGCAGTAGCTCTTTTAAAACTAGTTGTGGTAAAAAGTGATGGTGTTGAAAAAATAGGTTTGGTTTGTTCGCAGTAGAGTAAAATTTCAATAAATGTTTCAGCATTGTATTTAGCAATTAAACTTAAATCTGCTGTCATTATGTTATTACTATCATCAGGTAATTTGGAAGGTAACGTTTGAAAAGTAATAGTTGTTTCAATGTTATTGTTGGTGATATGGAGAAATTTCATTTGCTTTCATTTCAAAATAAGTATTATACGAATTATTTGAAGCGATAATAGCTTTACTTATTTGTAACGGTGATTTTAAACTAATACTATTTGTATTTCTTTCAAAAGAAGGTAAACACCAATAAGTATAATTGTTTACAGAATTCTCGACAGGAATTTGATTTGAATAAGGGTATTGATTGATTAATTTTTGTAGACTAGCTAAATTAGTACCTTCATAAATAAATTCACTAAAAGTAAGATTGTTTAAAACTGAATCAAGTAAAATTTTGGTAAATTGTAGTTTATACTTGCAGTAAAAATGTCTAACATTTTTAATTCTCCTTTAGGCCATATGATTTGTTCGACATTAAAAAAAGGTATAGGCAAAGAAGAGAGTGGTATATTCTTTAAAGTAAATCGATAATATTTTCTTTCGCTTGTTTTTTCAAAAAAAAATTGATAAAAACTTGCAAGTAATTCAGTAGGTTCTACTTCTATAGTGTCTCCGTTTACATAAAGAAATTTTGTCGATATAGAACCAATAGCTTTTTTGAAAACATCTCTAAAAGTTGTTAATAACATATATTCTTCCGTATACCCACCGTCAGCTGCTATGACGTTAACATATTTGTTCCAAATTTTCCATAGAGCGTTAATTCTAATCGGAATATTAGGGAGCGTTGTTTCGATATTAAATACGTTCCCTTTGGATTTTATTGTGTTTGAATTGGTCATAATTTTTAATTAAAAAAATGCAATTTGCCAAGGCAAAATGTGTCTTTTTTTAAATGAAGTTTCTGTTCTAGGTAGTATGTTATTAACGTAAACATCTAAATCAACACATAAATTATTATTGTCTCGTGTATCTGGAGCAAGAGGACTCGAAGCAGAGTTTTGAACAAGAGCGCCACCATATTTTGGTGTTACCATGATGTGTATAAAAGGTCAAACAAAAGTTTCTTCTACATTGTTTAAAATGATATCTTGTTCAGGAGTAAGATTTGGTGTATCACCTGGAGCAACTTCTAGATGTCTAACGTAGAGTAAAAAATTTTTGCTAGTTCGTGTTGATAATAAAAAATTATATAAATTATCGTATCTTGATTTATAAGAAAGGTAATTGTAATGTACTAAAGATGTAAAATCTTCTGTCACATATTTTAAAAAATATTAAAAAAAACCAAAATTAGATAAACCTCTTTCACACGATTTAAGTCCAACACTAGACCTTATAGGATAAAGATTAGAAGGATTGTTGATGATATCGTTTGTTTTATTCTTAAAGTACCATAGGAAATTACAATTAGGTACATTAATGTATGAGTAATATTGTATATATTGCTTGACGTTGTTGCTTGTATCAATAGTTAGTTTAGAAATGATAGTATTTTCGTTAAAAGTCACATATCAAAAATGGGTATTAGTGTCAAACAAATATTTTAAATTAAAATATTTTTGATTGATGATAGTGGTTTTTTTGTTTTGATAATTTGAAAAAAAATCAGCAAAAGTAAGTCTTCTATTTAAAGTAGTATTAAAAAGTTCTAGTTTTCTGATTAAGAAATTATCTTGATATGGGCTTGGCGATGTTTTATCGTAAATTTTAGACTGATTTAAATAAAAAGTCATCAAGTTTAAATGTTCGTCAAACTTAGTTTCGACTTGTAAAATGTCATAGTTTGGAAAAGTATCACCTGGTAAAATCTGCAAAATTTGCATACAAAACAATTTTTTTGGTTACAAGTTAAAATGGTATTTTTCTAGTAGAATTAGTTAACATGTCGTTTTGAATATCTATCATCATTTGTTTTTTAGCAGGTTTGGATTCCATTCTCAAACCGTAGTTGTTTTCTTAGAATGATTTATTTTTGTCTACTCTAGTTAAATTCGTAGGAACATCCATGCTCATTAAATGCGCGATGGTATTATTTTTAAAAGTAGGTTTCTCTATATCGTTTGGGGTTAAAACTAAACTAAAATCGTTTAAAACATTATAATGTTCGCTAGCTTCGTTTTTATTTTTAATTTCGCTAAAATAATACGCACTAAAATCATACTTATTTACATCTAAAACGTAATATTTATCATATTTAATTTAATATTAAACGTCATATTTATCATATTTAAAATAATACGTACTACAATCATATTTATTTACATCTAAAATCGTCAAACGTTAAATTATCACTTTTTTTTTTCTTTTTTTCTTTTTTTCTTGCAGTCTTTTTGTTCATAGGTTTTAAAAAAGTATTAAGATATTCACCAAAGTTTTTATAATAAATGTCTTTATCTTCTTCGTTAATAGGTAATAAATCTTCTCGTTTTACTTTAAATGTTGTATTTAAATCACATACTACTCCCACTTTATAAATATAAACGGGTAAATAACGTTCTTCTGAAGGGTTGGAGCGCTTAGTGGCTTGATAATAATTACTTTTTTGATAGTGTCCCAATAGGATTGATCACGAGTGGTCGATTTGCTAAAGGTGTCTTTGAGATCAATTTTATATTTTTTCAAATACCATTCTGTGCCAACGGATAAAAGTTTGTACATTTTTAATTTTTTTTTTTTGTATTCTTTTTCTACTCGATGTAACATGTTGAAAGAAAAATAAAGTCTTCGTCTTTTGCCATCGCAGTACTGATCTATTAAACGAAGAGCTTTACTTTTGGCCTCGTCACCATCCAAATCTTCAGGAGCGATTCCACTCGATACTCTTTCTTTTTCGTTTAGTTTTTGTTCAATGTCTTCGATATAAAAACTCCAATTGTTTTTTTGAAGTTCGCCTTGTTTTCCTAATTTTTGATAAAGTTGTTTTAAATGTCCTATTGTCGATTTTAGCCAAGTAAGCTTTTCCATAGTTTTTAGAACTAAAATGATAAATGTTTTGTTCGTAACACCATTCTTCCATTTTGTTATATAAAAATTTACCACCTTGATCAGTTTGCAGATAGATAAAAGTTTATCGTCTCTTTTAATATCTTTAAAAATATGTTTAGAACTGCTAAGCACTTTATCAGCAGTTTTTTTACTGGTTACTCTCAAATAAACTTTTTTAGACACACCATCTACACAACTAAACAAAATTCAGGACGATGAGGAGCAAAATTTCAATTAAAACTGTTCAAGTCAGCCAAATCAGCTTGAAAATATTGATTAGGTCTATCGTATGAAAATTGATGAGTTTCGTAAACATAAGGTTTTCTAGGTGCTTGTTTTTTAGCAACTAAGGTGACGTGTGACCAAGCTGTTATTAAACCGTTCCATTTGGCATAGTCGGAACTTTCTAAAAGCGTTCTTAATTGTTCATAAAACTTTAAATCTGTTAGATTTTTTTTTAAAGTGTCATATTGAAGCAAAACTTTTTTAATTTTAGGTACGTCTGTCAAAGCAAACAAACGACTTGATAATTTGGTCAATTGTTTTTCTACAAGGTTATCAATAGCAGCTCTCAAGTCGTTGTCCATTTTTAAAAAAAAAACTTTTGTTAGATTTTCTTTCCTTGTTCTCGTTTTTCCGCTCTTTTTCTCATTGATCTCGTTTCTAATGGTTTTCTTTTTAAAGTTAGTCGTTCTTTTGTAGTTATAACAGTTTCACTATCGTCAGTTGAAGCACTAGGTCCTATTGGTTCAGAAGTGGTAGTTGTTTCAGGTAAACCAGTAGCACCTAATAATTCGGGAGAAGTTTCAGATGCTTCACTAGATTCAGTTTTAGTTGTTGCAATAGGTTCTTCTTTTTTAGTTTCTATCGGTGGTAAATAGGGATCAGATGCTTGTGTTCGTGATTCTGTTTTGGGTGTAGGAATATGTAATAATGAAGTACTTGTTAACGGATGAGTGAATAAATTTCTTTTTTTAAAATTGGTAAGTAATTTTAAAGATTCGGCAAAATTTTTAATATTATTCGAATCCATTTCAAAATATTTTTTATAAGATATTAAAAGTGAATTTAAACGACTAAGTTGAGTATTATACAATGAACCCATTATCATCAACATTTCGAGTATAGTTTTTTCTTTGATTGTATTTTCCGTATTGTAAAATTGATTTGAATTAGATTGAATACGTTCCAATATATCAAACATTCCTCCTTTAGCACAAGTTTGCTGTACATTTTCTTTTAAAATGACTACATCTGCAACACTTCTAAAAGGTAACGAAGGTACATGATTGAAAAAAGTTTTAAATGTTAAATAGAACATATTTTCACCGATAGCTCTATTGGCTACCGCGTTCTCATCATAATTATTTATCATTCGATCATTAATATTTTTATTAGATAGTAAATAGCTGTTGTTTTAAATATTTTCTTTCAAAATCTCATATTTATCACCTCGAAACATTTCACCATATTGTGTACATCTTTGATTAATAATATCTTTTGTTTCTAATAATATTTCGAAAGCTCTTTTCCCAGCAAAACTTTTATCGCTAATAGTTTCGCTTTCTATAAACCAGAAGTCATAACAGTGTAAAGATCACGAGATAAAGCACCATTTAGTTTTATTTCGGAAGGGTATATCGTATTTTTTAATACAACTCCACAATTTGGCAAAAGTAAGTTGTCTTATTTGATAATAATCGGCTGCTATTCTCATGTTGCCTACAGAATGAGAAGAGGTAAGTAAAGTTACAAATTCGTTTGCGTAAAAGGAATATTGCTTTGGATCGTTTATTTTTAAAAAAGCAGTGTTTGCAGCATTGTTAATAATACTCGCTATGGATTCTTCTACATCTACAACATTAGCTTGATAAAAAATATAAATTTTTAAATTGTTCAAAGCTGCACTTTCGTTTCTCGGTTTATAAACGCGTAAAGCAATTTGAAGTGATCCAAATCGATAATTGACTTGATTTTTACTCATATTAACGAGTTTTCTAGACAAGTCGGAAAGTTTTTTTAAAGATTCGTTTTTACAAAGCTTTTGCAAAATTTTTTTGAATTGGGTGATTTGTGAAAGATTAACAATTTACTAAAAGGAATCAAAGAATACATTTTTTTATGAGTTGATGAAATAGTGTGTAAAGTAGTAGATCGTGGTAGAGTGTTTAATGTAGATTGAATAGAGGTGGGAGGTGTAGTAGTAAGAGTGTTGTCTTGAATAGGAAATTTTCTTAAATTCCTCATTACTCTTAAAGATTCGCTTATAATTTTTTGATTAATTTGATTGTTGAATTCGCTTTGTTTATTCAAATTTAAAATGGTTATAAAAGCATAAGCATCTCCTCCCACATTGAGATAAGTTTTCCATTTTTCTTGATCGTTTATTAAACTTGTAGCCATATCACTGTTAAGCATGGTATCTAGAGGTAGTAAACTATTTAAATTTTGTTGAAAACTAACTTCACCAGCAATTTGATTTTCAATAGTAATTCTTGATTATAATTATTATGATGTCATTTGAGATAATAGTGATTTTTTAAATTTGGCGCTTTGACATAGGAAAAGGATTAAAGACTAAAAAATTTTTTGTTAACACTCATGTCTTTATAATCAAAGTCCAATTTACCTTGAGCGTCTACCGGAATAAATACTTTTTGTTCTTTACTCGTAATCTGCGTTCTCAAACGTGCAACCGAGCTATTTCTTTTAAATAAAGCTAAATGTCTGTGTTGATTTGAAGTTTCTTAATTTAACAAATCGCTTATAACGTGATGAGTGTTTTGCCGGTAGAAGGAAAATCAATTTTAAATATTTTTCAATCTCGCTGTTGTTATCAAAAGAAATAATACATTTATAATGAGATACTAAATTATTCCAACATTGACTAGCTTTAAAAGGAACTGAATGAGAGACGGTAATGGTGCCTACTCCGTGAGATCCACTAGAACAAGCGCTAGTATATTGTTGACTTTTTAAACAAAAACCACTAATATCATCAAATAAAAGTATTGTTTTTAATAATCGATGATCGCTGTTTTGAATACCGTATTTCTCTTTTGAAAAACTAATAGCTCTCTGTATTACCGAATCTAAATTTTCAGGACTGTTTACTGTTATAATATCATATGCTTCTAAATTATTTTTTAGAAGAATTATCATTATTTTGCCATGTTTTATGTTGAGATTCGCTAGGTTCTCTCATTTGTATCACAAATAACATTTCGGCATGAGAAAATTTTCCACAATTCAATAATTTTCTCGCCATGGTTGATTTTCCACTGTTTGTAGGTCCTGTAATAATTATATTTTTAGGATATACATCTTAAGTTGGTTTAAAAATATTAAATTAAACTTGTGAATTAGTTTCTTCGTCTTTGATTTCGGTTTCATTTGATTTTCCTTTTAAATAAAACTGTGAAAACCTTTTTCATTTAATATTTCGGTTATAGATCTCTCATCTTTTTTTTCTATAGGTTTTTCTATAGGTTTTTCTGTAGATTCTATTTTTTGTTCAATAGATTTTTCTTCTTTTTCTCCTATTTTTTTATTAATTAAAAACAACAAAAAAGTTTCTTTAATTTATATCAATTTTTTACACAAAAAATTTACATTAAACGGTTTAAAATAATTTTTTTAATGTCCATTCTTGGTATGTTATCCATTGCGTAAAGTAATTGTTCTATCGTTTTGTTGCGATTCCATATTTTTAACATTTGAATACCTTTTTCTTCGATAAATCTGTAATCGCTATTTATAAGATTGAGTTCATATTCGTTTACTTTCAAATATCTTCCACAAGTTTTCCAATCTCGACTCAATCGTCTTGCAATTTCTATTAATAATATATTGTCAATCATTTTTTTCTTTATCTAAATAACAAGTAAATTCTCTTTTTAACAATTCATTTAAATGTTCAAGAAAACGTTCGGTAGAAGCCGTTAAAATTTCTTCGGGAATTAATTGATACTATCTAGAGTATTTAAAATTATACGTGAACTACGAGTTTGTCCTGTATGTTGTAAATATTCAACTCGGTTTTTTGTATTTTCCACTAAATAAAAATCATTTAAACCCATTTTTTAAATTTATTTTCAAGTTGTTGAGTTGTTGATGTCTGATTAAAAAATTAAAGTATTTTTCTTTATCTAAACAAGTGCAATTAAAATGTATTCTATTAAAATTTTCGCAATGTAAACAATCCTCTTTATAACATTCTACATAACACACAAAACGTAAATAATCAATAAAACATTCAGTACCACAACTTAAAAATTCTTCAGGAATTAAATCTCGTCCGTTGAGAATGATGAGAATTAATCGTGAAGTATAAAAATCATTATTTTTAAAATAATGAACTTCATTTTCTGTATTTTCTACTAAAATAAATTTTTTAAACCAACTTCTTTTAACTTGTTTTCGAGTCGTTGTGTTGTTAATTTGTGATCAAAAAAATTAATCTCCATTATTTTATTTATAAAAAATTTTTTACAAACTTATATTCTTTTTAATATCATATAATAAAGGTATCAAAACTTTTCGATTAAACATTGGCAATGTTTGATAACGTTCTGTTTGTTTTATGAAATTGTTTTCAATTTCAAGTAAATTTTGAATGTGTTCATCACAACAAAATTTTTCCATATCCGTTAAAACTTTTAAATTGGCTTCTCGTATCGGTTCCAAAAGATAATGATCTCGAATTTCAGTCATGACTCCATCATCAAAAACATAATTTTTTTGCGTAAATTTTTTTAAAAAATCAATAATGTGTATTTGTATTTTAAATTGTTTGTAACTGACACTCATTCTATTTGGTTCAATAGGTTGTTTTTCTTTTATATTGCAAAAGGAAGTCCTCTAAACAATTATTTTGCAACAAAGGTATCGAAACCGTTAACATAATTTGAAAATAAAAGTTTAAAATTGGGTACTCCTTTAGCTCTATTTTTGTAATAGTTTTCCTTTTCTTTGTCTCCGTTGACACTGTGAACACTATTTACAATTAGGTCCCATAGCAAAAGTTTGAGCAATGTAATAAGGAGGTGGTATTTTGTTTTGAAAATGATCAGTTTCTTTGGCGTAAAGAGTAGAATAAAAAGGGTGAGAATTTATATAATTGGAATAATCCATCCAACGATCGCCAAATTTTGAAAAATAAATCCATTCTTCTACTTTTTTGCGAAACGTTGAAGAAAGTGCGTTGTTTTTCTTTTTCTTTTGCGTAATAAAAAAGTAACCAGAATCAGTATCTGTTACTACTAAATGTTTTTCAGCTTTATGATTTCTTAATACTTGACCCAGTTCCCAACTAAAACGTCCCACATTGAGTTTTGCATAAGATAAAATTTGTGAAGCCACAATACGTTAAGATTTATTATTGAGTTTACATTTTTCGCTGGTTGCTAAAATAAGAGCATTTTTATGATCTTTTATTTTTAAAAGTTCAAACACGTCTTTCATTTCATGATGATTGTTTTCATCATGAAATAAAATACTTTTTGTTATAACATCGCTAATCAAATTGAGAAGAATTTCTTTAAAATAATCGTCGTAATTAAAATCGATGGTGTCGTAATAATCTAAGCATACCTTTTTTTCAAAAACGTCTAATTTATATCTTTCAGGTTCAACACCAATAAACAATGATCCGTTATATAATAAATTTTGAAAATGAAAAGGGAGTAACAATTTAATATTTTCATCCGTTTGACCTTCTTGAATTAAAGCATGACGAATGTTTCGAAATTTTTCAATGATATTTTGAAATTTTTTTCCATATTTCTTTTTACCATTTTTTGAGCTAGCGGATAACGCCATAAAGGAAGTACTTTGTAAATATTTTTAATAACACATTCACAACCTGTAATCAACCATATTAAAGTGTCTAAAAATTCACAAGTTTCATGTGAACTTAATTTCATGACCAATTTAATGGTTTTGTCTTTTTCTATACCATATGTTCCATTGTTTTTGAGATAACGTTTAGATACAATTTCAGCTGGAGAATAATCTTGTAAGGATATAATTTCTTTTTCTACCATAGGTGAAAAACCTCCTACTTGATCTTGATACTCAGGTTTCATGGTAAATTGACAATGGACTAAAGCACTAGTTGAAAATCTGAAAGTTGAAAGCACTAGTTGAAAATCCGTTTAAACTAACACGATGATATTTTCGAATCACATCGTCTAAAGTAATGCATTCCAAATCAAAAGAATATTTCATGTGAAAAGGTAAAGGTTTTAATTGTGCACCGCCATATTGTCCATTTTCGTCGATAAAAATTAAACAACCTCTTAATAAATTATTGTTTAATTTAAGTTCTTTTATTTTAGGTTCAAAGTAATCTGTATCAATGGCGAGTTTTTGTGTACCGTTGGTTGACATACCACCTCCAATTCTCGTTTCAATCATTTTTTGATGTTCGTTGGTCGGATGAAATTGAGCAGGACTTAAACTGATTGTAGAATTTAATTTGCTTGTATAACTAAAAATGCTAACATGATTAAGAATGAGAAATTTTGTAAATTCAAACGTTCTTTCATCAAAGTCAATCATAACAGAACCTAATACTACTGTGTCGAGCACGGTATATATGTCAAAAAATAAAGATTTTAAAGTTTTTAAATTTAAAAAGTTCCACAATTTTTGAACGCTTTCATAAGCTTCTTTGATTTTTATCATTTCTTCTTGCACATTTTTAGACTTCATTAAATCGTTTTGAGCAAATAATTCAATAGGTGGAAATGTTTTATATTCAATGTTTAATAGTTCGTCTGTTATTTACGAGTAAGGAAATAATGTTTTTTTAATTAAAAAAATTTTAAACTCTTGATTGTCGAATAAAATATTAATTTCAGGGTGAAAAGGCCGTAAATAATGCAACATGGTTTTGACAATTTGATTTTGAGCTTTTTGAGATAACATATTACTGGCTTGCTCTAACGAACAATTTAAAATTTTCAAGGTGTCTACAATTTTTATATGTTTGCCAACTCAAATAATATTCACTTTTTTAGCTCACATTTTTAGATATAACATAAATATCTTCCATGCTGCTATATTTCATAAAAGCGTTAAAAGGTATTGTTTTAGATTCAGCCAAATGACCGTATAAAGGAATATCTAAAAAAAATTTTAAAGTTTCTACAATCATAATACGATTGTCAAAAGAAGCGTTATGAGCAAAAATAGGACAAGATAAATGTTGACTATATCTGCCTAAATTTTTGTTGCAATAATCATGAGCTAATCCATATATTTGTCTTGGAAAATGGTCATGATCGATAACTAGATAATCTTCAAAAGCGTTGAGTAAAACATTGCAATTGTTTAAAACTTTTACTCTATTTTTTCCATTTTGAATGAAGTATGATAAACTAAATTTCTTTTCAAGTTGTTTATTAAAAGAAGTCAACATACAATGATACCATAATTCGTAGACTGGTTTCTTAAACTTTCTCATAAGAAACAAAAAAAGATGTTATCTGTATTTTGAGTGCCTACTTCATTGATACATTTGCGAAATATTTTGATTAAAAAGTATGGATCATCTAATAATTCAGTATTGTCTTGATCAAAGTATATTTCGAATTGATGCTCACTCATGTTAAGAGAAGCCAATTGTTTCATATAATCTACATGTTCTTTACTGGTTATTCTTACATAATCACTTAACAATCCGTTAGTGACAGATAGGTATTCAAATTTTTCCCACCATCTACAACAAATATAAAACAAACTTGATACTTGAAATAAATCTTGTTTTAATTTTTCCGAATCATTGTTGATTAAAAAATTTTGAACAACCAAAGGTAACATGAACAATTCTAAACGTCCTACTCTTTGAAACATGATGTTAACAACTTGAATTCGTTTGTCGTTGTAAATACGAAATTCGTTATGGTTTCATCTTTCTATTTCTTGAGGAGTCACGCGAGAAAATTTATTTTTATAAATATCAGATTGACTAATTTTATCTACAGGATATCTACAAATAGAACATAAAGAATTTTCTTCTTGCCATATTAAATTTCTTTTTTCAGATGTTATATTTAAATTTTGAAAACGGGGCAAACATATTTCATAAGCAAATCGTACTAAAGTATCTGCGAAAGCTATTAAATCATAAACTCGTAATTCCATTTTTAATTTTCCAGTATTTTCATGAGACAAATTTAATTTTTCCCACAATATACGTCTGTGTGTTTTGTGAAGTAAACAAACTCCTGGTTGAAAATAGGGAGGTAGACACATTAAAGGACTTCTTTGTAAACTTTTAATTAGTATTTTCATAATAAAAAATCCATTGGCTAATAACGTGTTCTTGTTCATCCAAACCAAAACATTCTCTTGCTAATGTTTCATGAATGCATTGAATTACAATACTGTGACAAGGATAACTTAACTCAGATAAAGGTTCGACTTTTAAAGTGGCGTTTTCTTCTGACTTTTTTACTAGTTTTACAATCAAACGTCATTAAAAAAGGAAATAAGTTTCTACTTGTGAACATGAATGATTTTCGATAGTGATTAATGCAATCAGTATATGTAAATTTGTCTGGTTTATAACAACCTTCACAATTGTGCGAGTCGTAAATTTTTGTCCGCATTCTGAACATTGAAAAAGAACACGTGACTTGTTAGCAGAAAAATGTACAGTAGAAAATTTTTCATTCAACATGCTTATAGCATGAAAAGAAATATATTTTAAAAAAATATAAATTTTTATGGTGTTGATTGTTTTTCTTCGTTGATTAGCTTTATTTCTTTCTTCGTCATTAATAAAAACTCTTTGTGAATCTTGATCGTCTTTGGTAATGTTTGCGCTTTCAAATACTACTTTTAATAATTCTGTAAGAGTAGTTTTATATTGCGATTTTAATTTAGAATGTAATAAACGAATTTTGGTATTATTTTTGTTAACGGCAAAAATTTTAATATTAATAAGATCAAAAGTATTTTTGTAAGCAAAACAGTGACACAAATCAATCAAAGTTTGAAATGACATATTTTTAGATTTTCTTTTAAATTTTGTAAAACGTTTTTTTAGGCAAAAGTAATTTGTTTATCTTGGTTTTTAAAAAGAAGTTGTAAAATATTTTCTTCAGAATGTAAATCAATTGTGATTTTTTGCAAAACTTTTTTATTCCATTCTTTAATTGTAGTAACATTCCATTGTCAAGCCAACATAGAGATAAGAAAAGCAGAATAAAAACATAAACCTGGTTCAAACAAAATACAAAAATACAAAAACACTTTTCTTTTTTGTTCATAAGAGAGTTTAGTATAAGAAAGACCTTTATTTGAATTTTACCATTGTGTTATAGAATGAGGTCTATGCCACTCACCAAACCATTCGTCTACAACAAATTCTTTTCTCCTATTTTGTTGTTTTTTTAATAAAAGAAGTTTTTGTTATTTTTTATTTTATGATTTGTTGTGTTTTTTCTTTTTTTGAATTTGTTCTATTAAATAAGATAGAGATTTAATTTTAATATTACATAAACCTATCAATTGCCATCCGCTATAGTTTTCTAAAATATTAAAAACAGCACAAACATTGACATCTTAAATAAAACGCAAATTAGTTGGTCCTTCTAAAGGTTTTATAAAAAAAACAGGTGAATCGTAACAACGTTTCATTATTTTACAATTACCATTTTCAATAGATTTGCTACACAAAGTAACAATATTATATCCGATTAAAATTTTTTGAAACAAATCAGCAAAATGAATATTGTTTTTCATTTGGATTTCAAACCCTTCAATTGTTTTTTGTTCAACATGATAAACAATTTCATCTGGACTTTGAGTTTCAGAATAAAGTTGTGATTCTTCCACAACATCTTCATCTTTATAATCATCTTTAATGAAAAAAAAATGTTCAGTGTATATAGTGTTGTTACTAAATTTACTTTAGTTAAATTTACCTCAGTTTGATATTCAAATTTCATTTTTTTTATATCTAATAATATTTACATGTATTTTTTAAAAAATTCCAAAACATCCGAATCAACAGTTATACTTTTAAATATTTTTCGTAATTCTAATTTATTATTAACTATGATAAAAATATCTTTAATATTACAAACTCGCGATAAAAAAAGATAATAAAGACTATTATTAAAAGTCTTTGAATTAAAATTAACAACAGCTTTATTCATTGTACATCGTTGCATTTTATGAATAGTAAAAGAAGAAGCTAATTTTAAAATCTTAAGCCTACGACAGCATGATAGCAATCTGAAACCTCTTCTTTAGTACATTCAATTTTGACTTCTTTTCTATTCATATTGACCCAAAGAACATATTTTCTATTAAAATGACTGTACCGACAGTACCATTACACAACCCTTCTTCAACATTATTATTTTTTACAAGCATAACAATAGCACCAACTCTAAGATAAACAGCTGCTGGAATCTGAAACGAACATTGTATGTTTGGATTTTTAATAACATCTTTAACATAAAACCAATAACCTTTGTTCTTTATAGTTTCCATTTTATTATTATTATAAACATCGACTTCCATATTTCTAAAAAATAATCTTGTATATTTATTATTCAAATTTTCATCTTTTTCAAAACAACGTGTCATAAAATAATCAATAGTTTAATCTGAAACTTATCCAAAACGTATTTCATTTAAAGCTCCAAAAAATTGTGCATCTTCTTTTTGTCTAAAGCATTCAGTTAAAACCAAAACTTCTGTCATGTATTGTTGCCATATTTTAGATTTAAAAACAAATTCTCCTTTAATAGGAGGTAATTGAAAAAAATCACCACAAGCAATAACTTGAATACCACCAAGTATTTCATCAAAACATTGTTTAATTTCACAAGCTATTAAATGTAATAAATCAAACGTTTTAGCGTTAATCCTTGAAATTTCATCAATAATTATAACATTAGTTTCCAACCACGTTTTTTTAATGTCTGGATGCATATGTCGTTTATAATAGTCTAAACTTTAAACACCTGTCTCTAAACCAGCAAAAGAATGTATAGTGACACCATTTAATAAATGAGCTGCTTTTCCTGTACTCGCTGTAATATGTATTGTTTCATAAATTTGTATACTTTGAACAATTTCTTTTACGATATAGCTTTTTCCACAACCAGCACCTCCAGTAATAAAAAAATTTCTTCCTTCATCAAGCCATTTAAGCACTTTTTGTTGTTGTTAAGATAATATTTTATTATTTTTGCTGAAATAAATTTAAATTTATTTTGAATATAAATACATTACAGCATATTTTACAAAAAACATCATATATATAATGTTCCTAACAATGATTTTTTCTAATTTGCATGAAAAATTGTCTTGTCCATTAACAAGTAACAAAAACTTTATAGCCAATATTTCATCCTCACTCAAAGCGTTTTTTTGTTCACTTAATAACTTGAGCAATTCTTTCAAAAAATCCAAATCATTTTCTGTTAGTTCCATTTTTTATTATGTAATCTAAAATTTATTTCAAAAAATATAAAAAATTTAAAAAAAATTTTAATTTTTTGTTTCCAGTTGATATTTGTTCACCAGATCGTTGTCGTATATATACTTTTTTAGTTATATATTCATTTCTCGACAAATGTTACATACTAAATCGCCAAAATATTGATTAGTATCACATCGAATGGAATTACAAATCTCACATTCGTTTGTAGAAAGCATACAATTTTCTAATTCACCACTTGTATCAGATTCTGCAACATAATCTAAGAAATCATCAAAATCAAGATCTTTCTTGACTACTTCTCTATATAAATCAAGTTCTTCAAAGCTTGTTTTAGACATTTTTTTATTATATAATCTAAAAAATAATACAAAATGATTTAATAATATCATTATTGTTATTTTAAAGACTTTCTCTTGATTCATAAATAAAAATGTCATTTTGTTTTTCTGGACATTCTAACCACAATTGTTCTCGACAATTACATTTAAACATTTCTTTTATTTTATATTTATAAATAGGAAAAGTCATGTTTAAGAAATGCTTTGTAAAACCACTCTTGATAGAAACTTTTAAAATCATATTATAATATTCTTTTACTGAATCCACTGAATAATTACAACATAAACAAAGAAGATTATATTCGTCGTCGTAATCTTTACATTGGCAGTTGGCCAAAAAAACCAATCTGTTTTTTTCGATTTTCATAAATTTCCAAGAGTTGATCTTGAGTTAAATCGACTTTTTTTGAAGCTGTCAATATAATCTCTTCTAGTTTCATTTCGATTTTTTTTTGTTATGTAATCTAAAAAAAAGTTTTACATATTAAAAAAAACCAAGTCCAAAAATTCTTCTTAATTTAACATAAATATAACAAGCATTCAAATTACAAAAGACACAAATAGGAGAACAATCACATTGTGCAATTTTACAAAGAGCTTTGTATACAAAATTACGTTTTTTACAAATAACATGGATCAATGTTTCCATACAATTTATTTTTTTTTGCAACTTTTTCACATATTTCTGAATCATGTTGACTTAAAACCCATCCTGAAAATGCTAATTTCGCTAATCCTTGTAACAAAATTTTTTTTTTATTTTCAAAGGTTTTTTCTTCTGAATAATTTATAACTCGGAGTTCTTCTGCTTTTATTTGATAAATTTTTTTTACAAAATCATCAAATTGTTCTCGAGTTATTTCTTTACGAGTGTTTAGTTGAAATTCTTCTAATGGAAATAGAGGTAAAAAGTAATCACACCCACATTTTTTAACACCTTTATAAATATCATCTCCTATGAGTTCAAAGACAAGAGGTGCAAAATCTTTGTTCACAATTTTATCATCAACGATAGCAAAACTACCATCTTTATTTTGAACAATTTTAGCTTCTTAAAACAAATCCATTTTTATTTATGTAACCTAAAAAATAATTTTACAAAATTTATAATATAGTATATTTTTTAAATATTTCAAGTGTTCTTCGTTTAATTTTTTTTTCTTTAATATATTGACGAATTAAATCTAAATTTCTTTTACAAGAATCACAAGGTTTCAAACCAGAACAATTTTCTTCGTTGCAAGAATCCACATTTTCTCTCATTTCTTTTATCGTTGGACTATCATCGTAAAAAACAGCCAAGTCTAACAAAAGTTTTGTAATTAAATTTTCAACATGATATTCAAAAGACATTTTTATCATGAAATCTAAAAAAGTACAATAAAAAATTAAATAAAAAATTTATTTATGAAAAATTTCTTTGAATCATTCATTGCATAAACAATTTTAGTCTATTTTTACCATTTTTTATTTTGTAATCTAAAAAAATTGAAAAATGCATTTAATCAAAAATCTAAACAAAAAGTACTTAAATATTCCATTGTTTTTAAAAACGAACGTTGTAATTCTTCTCGTCAACGTAATGTTTTTTCAATCTTATTTTCAAAATAAAAATATTTCATTATTTCTTTACGAAATTCAGGAACATTTTTTTCAATATACTCAAACATAGCCACATCTCTTTTTTTTTGTTTTTCTTTATCTTCTTCTATTTCTGTTTTAAGTCATCCAATATGTTCTTGATTTGTAGTAAATAATTTGTACATGGTTTGCATATACACTTGTAAAGTTTTTAACCTGTTTATAAAACAATCTTTCTCAGCATCTTCTCGTATTAATTTATTCATTTCATCCATAGCTTGTTTAAATCTGTTGTCATGAAAATTTTTAACAAAATGTTTAACATCTTTACCATATTAAACAAAATATTTTACTATTTTATATTCAACAGCAATATCTGCATTAAGTTTATCTAACATTTTGTATTTATGAGATATGTATTTTCCATTTAAATTCCATTTAAATTCTAGAAGAAAATCCATTTTTATTAGTTTACCTAAAAAATACAAAAATTTAAAGTACCAAGTTTAAAAAATAAAAAGTTTAAAAGACAAAAAAATTTGCACGTTAAGAATATTTTTAAAAGTAGTGATAAAATAATTTTTAATTGTTTTTTATCAATAATCTTTTTTCGTGGTAAGACCTAAAAATTATTACAAATTAAATATTTAAACTATTAAAATTGCATTCTATATCATAAGTTTCTTCAATGTGTTTATTAGAAAAATTTAATAAATCTAAAAAATTTTCTTCAATAAATCTTAATTCATTTAAATAATTTTGAATAAAATCGTTCTTTTCTTTTAAATTCATTGATGATAAAAAGTCTAGTTCCATAAAATTAAATTCGTGTTTAGTTTTTTTATTATTACATTTGTCTCGAATCCGAGTAAAAATTTCCAAATATGCATTTCGTTCATTTAGCGAAATATTTTGTACTGTTTGCATAAAAAATATTTTCATATTATTAAAATTATCAACTACTGAAATAAATGAATTAGTTTGAAAGTTTGTAACGTATTCATATACACTTGCTCGTCGATAATATTGCTGTTGATTTTGAAGCAAAATAGTATCCCAAGAACGTTTGATATCATACCAGCAATTCATTTTAATAATATTCCACATAATATAGCAAACATTATTAGTTGACTAAAAAAATGAATTACAAATTAATAGATAAATTATTAAAATCATATTCTAAATGAGTGTCTGCAATATACTTATAACCAAAACTTAATAATTCTAAAAATTCTTCTTCAAAAAATTTCAGTTTATTTAAATCACCATCCATATTTATTTCATTGTTGACAGAAATTTCTTTTACATAAGCATGCCTAATTCTCAAAATTCTTTCCAAGCATGCTTATTTTTCATGATGTTTTCATATTTTTACGATATACTTTAAAATCAGTATCCCAAGGATGTTCGTCTTCATTCATTTTAGTTAGTTGTCTAAAAAAAATTTACAAATTATTTAATTTTACACTTGATATACAAATTATTTTCTACTAAATATTCTTCAATATCTGATTTTTTCACAAAGTCACAATAATCATAACCGCAATTTTGTCCATCTTTTGGTGGTCTTTGAAAAGCTACATTGTTTTCTGTAAGAAAAATTTTTTTAATTTGTTTACCATGTGGACCACATATTTTCAATGTTACCTTGTGATTTAAAAAAGGCCATTTTAAAACAGCATCATAAGGTGTAGATCTCCTTACGATATACAAACCTTTTTCTTCTTTATTATGATGATCACATTTTATATTAAGCGATAATTTCATTAAAAGTTTATAATTTTTAAAATAAAATGGCACACTATAATAATCTTTGCTCTCGTTTTTAAATTGTTTATGAAAATTTTCAAAAATCCATATCTTGTTACCATTACCATCATTATTGTGCATTTCTTCTAAAATGGACGAACGAAATTCTAAATCATTTATTTTATTATAAAATCCGTTAATAGAAAAGTTGGATTGTCAGTAAAAATAGTAAAACCATGCGATATATTTTCTTTTTGCGTTTTTCTTTTACGTAAAAACCATCAAATTCAATTTTGTCTGCCATAATTTTTACTAATCTAAAAAATTAAAATAAAAATTTATAATATATGTTTAAATTTGTTCCACATATTCTACATCTCATGTAGAAAATGAAGAATCAAATTTAATCATTTTTTTTACAAAAAAATTATACAAAAATTATTTTCCCGTAGAACCAAACCGCCTTTTCTTTCAACGTTTTTAATCATTAACATTGTTACTTGACGACAAGCGCAACCATCAAATTCTGTTACTTTTTTTACAGCTTTAAACATTTTCACAAACCCCATTTGAGCAACAGCGTCTCCAGGTTTAATAATATATTCTTCTTCGAATAATTCATTAGTATCACTTTAATTTCGTCTTTATAATGAGCATCTATTATTCCTGGAGAGTTCAACACGATAACGCCATTATTATAAGCTATACCTGATTTTGAAAATACGCAACCTTCTAAATCCGAATCTATTGAGTCGATATATACTCCAGTACTAGCTAAAACACGTTCATTGGGCCGAAGTGTATATTCAATTTTACTTCTCAGATCAAAACAAGCGCTCTTTTTTGTTTCATAAAAAGACCATTCTAGAGTATCGATTATTTGAATCTCTTTTGCTTTATCAGAAGACCATTGATTACATTCGTCCGTTTTTTTTTATACTAGTGTTTACTTTGGCAGAAGATGTTTGAACAAGACATTTTTTTCCCTTTTTATATAAAAATGGAATCATGACAACTTAATCTATTCTATTAAAATAGAATTAAAGTATCAAAGTACAGAGTTTAAAGTTCAAAGTTTTTTATCATACCACACTTTAAACTTTAAACTTTAAACTTTGAACTTTTATGACATTTTTCACATCATTTAAAAACTTGTTTTGTTCTTGTTTTTTGATCTCTCTTTTTAACTCAAACAGAATAAAAGGAGCTCATTTTAATTTAAAAATTTATTCAAAACACAACTAAACAAAAATGTCAGACTTTAAAGTTCTTTATTGCAATGATAACAGCTATGTCAAATTTGCTGAATTATCTGCAGCCACTTTGTGGCTTATTGAATTTAAAGTAGAAAAAATGTAAAAGATAAACAATATTCCACTGTTCCTCTCAAACACAATTTAACTGTTAAAAAAGAATTAATCTACAAACCAAAAAATGAGAGCTGCGAAATATTATTACCATGGAAATCCAGAGAAATGTGTGATCTCCACAAAACAAATTATCTGAACTGAAATTAACAAAAGACGACAACAAATTTAAAATGTCCAAAGGCAAAATTACTAATAATGTGGTTTTTAAATTTAATCATAACAAAATGATCAAAAAAGTATTGGAAAATTTAATGGATAGTATGCACGCAGCTCAAAACAGAGTCTATATGACAGTGGCTTACCCTAAAACCCTCATATTAAAAACTGTCGAGTTTAACGGTTTTGGGATACGTATAGCAAAAGAAGAAGATGAAACTCATATTACAGAGTATGAAAGATTATTGGCTGTAGAACCTTCTTTCCACAACACTATGAATAAAAATGGTGTTCCTAGAAGTTATAATCAGAATTTGAGAAAAGCCTGTGCAGAGCAAAAAAAAAAAGCAAAAAAAACCCAAACTCGATGTATATAAAGTTGAAGCAGATGTACCAGAAGTACCAGAAGAAGATAAAGAATAATTATTTTTTTGTAATTTTTTAATTGAATTAAAAAATCTGTTTTATTATTAAAAAACTTGTTTTTTCTTAAATGTTTCCTATATAAAGAGTTGTCAAAAAGTATTCTAGTTCATTTTTGAATGAGAGAATGACTAGCAAGCAACATGACGATAGTCTAATCAAAGCTGTTCAACTTTTTTATTTAGATAATGAATTACATCCTATGTTATTTGAATTTCATCATTTAAATAACACATATGAAGAATGGCAGGATATTATATTATCATATTTTAAAAGTTTTAACTTGCAACTAAATTTGGACGAAGAAAAATGGATTGTTTTATTTTATATTTTCACAGCTAAAGACTATGAAAACTCTCTTCATTTGTTTGAAAAAGCTTCTCGTTGTTATATGAATTTTGCAGAACAATTACCATCATGGAGGACTTGCATGTTTGAAGTATGTCGTCTGATTAACGATGATTTTTTAATTATAACAAAAACAACAGTAGAAAAGCAATACGAAGAACAAAAAAAAATTGAACGAGTTTATTAAAGTGTATAAACTCTATTGCAAAACAAAAAATAAGGAAAAGAAATGCACTTCGTGGAAAAGCAAATTTAAACAAACTTATTATATACAATATTATTATTTGTTTCCTGATATATCTAACAAATGGGAATATGACGACTTGAAGAAAAGTTGCAAAATATTAAAAAATGTTTATCCTGCTTGTATAGATCAACCTTGTTTTTTATACAACGATAAAGTCTTCCATAATGGATAGTACAGCATTTATACACCTTCTTCTATTTATGAATATTTTATACTCGAAAAAGTTCGTATTGAAGGTAATAAAGTTTACATTTATAAAGCTTTTGATCGTTGTAATTTTCATGATAAAAGTTTGATAGAAATGTTTTCTACAGCTCAACTTTTTTCTTCTTTAAAAGAAATTTTAACATTTCAATGTTTTTATACAGAAAAGAAAACGAAGTTTATAATTACGAGATCAACAGAATAGTATCGAAACAGCCAATTCATACAAACATTCATTACACCAAAAATTATGTAACCGTGAAAGAAGGTTTATAAACAAGACATTTTATTTTTTATTTTTTATTTGTTTTATTTCAAAAAGTTGGTATACAAGTTTATTTACTTTAAATATATTATCAAAACATTCATATTTGTCTTTTTTTAATATGTAAATACATTTGATATTGTCTTTTATAAATTTAATAAAATTCGAGTATTCTTCGACATTAAATTCTGTATAATCTCGCACGTCGATATTTTCTATAAAGCCGTTCACAAAATCTTCTAAATAGTGTGCAAACATAAACTTTTTCATATTTTGGACAATGTTTGTGAATATGTTCTTTTGTTTTGTTATGTTGGTATTGTTCTAAACATAAACTTTCGCTGTTAGCATAACTAGGTAATTTACTTTTTTCTGGAAATAATAATCTGTTTAAATCAAACGTGAATATTTTTTGCTCATTTATTCCACGCAATACATCTTTCTTCATATTGCCACCTTTATAAAAAAACCAGATTATGTTCAAATTTTGAAAATATTGTTTTTAAATATTCAAAAACAGAGCTACAAAATATGATTTCGCCAGTGTGTTTAAAAGTAGGGTAGTATTCTAATCCATGTATATTTTTTAGACAATATAAATATACTTTTCTATCTTTTTCTTCTAAGCTTTCAAACTTTTCACAAGGTATTACTTGTGTGTGATAAAACTGCTTATCACTAATCGAGCGTAGACATAACTCTCTAATGCAATTTCTTTCCCATGCATGGATCTCTCGATTAGTAATAAATTCAAAATCTAACATCCATAACTAAAAACAAATTACTTTTTATTAAAAAAAGAAGCGTATTCTTTTAATAAAATGAATAAAAAAGTATAAAAAAATTTTTTTTTTAATTTTTATGTATTTTTTTATTATAAAATGAATCGCGTTGATAGCATTATTAAAAAATTCATAACAATTGCGCTGTGTGTGCGCTTGATGAAGTATCTAAACGATATAAATATCATGAAAACAATTCTGTAAATTCTTCGCCCTCGTCTGATCTTCTAGAAGAAGAACATTATACAGATAAAAAATCAATTGATTTTTTACAAAATGTACTCGATTCTAAAAGAATAACACTAAATTCTTACAGTATTGAAAAATGTTTTAAAAATAGTGAATTTAAACATTTCCTCGAAAATCCACAACTTTGTTCTAAACATCTCGAACACTTGATTATTTGAAAGAACATCTTGGCGATAACAAAATAACTGAATTCTATAAAGCTAAACTCACTATTTTGTTGCTTCAAAGAGACATTAAACCTACTTTTGATCAAACAGATGGCGATCAAACAGACGGTTTTGTAGATACGTTTACTACAAAAATAATACCTACCGTCTATTCTTTAATAGAAAAACTAGATGGAGCGTTTGAAAAGAAATCTGTTAAAAGAAACATTGACGGAATTATAAAAGAAGGAACCAGCGATAAAAAAACTTTATTTGTTAATATATTACACGCTATTGTTAACATATTTATTACGAGTTTTTTTAGTTTAGAAAAAGAAGAATAAAAAATTGATACTGATGATTCTTTATTTAGTTTTTTTAAAAATTCAAAAATTATTTTATTGGAATTTATGCTTTTGATCAACTAAGTCAAACTCACACTCATATTCATATTATTAATATTATGAAAAAAAATGGTTCTTTTATTATTTACAACAATGAAACCACAAAAGAAGCACGACAACATTGGAGAGTAATGATGAAGATAGACAAAGCTCATTATTTTTGTTTTGATAGTTTAGGAGAAGAAAGTGTATTACAACAAATTCCAAAATATTCAAGATTTAATACACATTTGTTTGAAGCATTAGAAGAAGTAAACAGTAATATACAAATCAACACTATTAATATTAACTATAACGAAATGGATATCAATTCTTATATAGGACAAACAAATCATTTCCCTACAGAATGGACAGCAGATAATCATGAATTTAATTGGTTTACTAAGTTTATTTTGGAATATAGCAAATTGACTAAAAATCAAAACGTGTTTTTTTCACACAACAAATTTCCTTTTCAATGGAATGAAAGCAGTTTATGTGGGGCTTTTGCCGCCTATTTTGTTGCTTTAGTATTTCGCAACGAAAAGGTTTTATATTCTGATCAAATTTATTTACCTTCACTGTGCAGATTGTTAAATCATTATTTTGCGAAGTAACAACTCTTCATGCATCCCAACTAATTCAACTAAATCTGTATCCCTTTTTTCAATTTATCAAAAAAGAACTCTTTCAATATCTTGATGTTACTGCTAAACAACTGTTTGAAAAAGACATGCAGTTGCATTTATATATGAGAAAACAGGAAAATCTGGAACGAGACCTATTGTCTATGAAAACAAAACAAATTCCTTTGAATCATGATATTTATGAAAAACAAATATTGGCTCAAAATGCTATTAAAAGATTTTTAAAAGACGCTGGGTTGTCGAGAACAAATTACGAAGCTACATGGGATAAATTATCCATATTAGATATTAAAGCTATTCCATCTGTGATGAACGAGGAAAATATTTATTATATGATACGAGATGAAATTGACAAAATTTATGCAAACAATTATTCTCGATTAAAGACAGCCAATCTATTTTTAGATAATCCTATCGATGATGTCATGACTAAAAAAGAAATAAAAAGACAGCTAGCTCTGAATTTAATATAGTTAAACATGAAGAGATCAACAAATACATTGTTAGAAGAAATTGTGGAAGAAAAATGTATGACTTGCAACGGACATGGAGAAATGTTTTTTGTGATTTTTAGAGAGAAAAAAAATACTGTCATGTTAAAAGACTGTACTTTACATGTTTTAAATAAAGAAGTGTGGTTTTTTAACACAGTCACAAAAAGAAGCGCAAAAATTTATTTACATAAAACGACTTGTTTAACTTGCAAAGGAAAAAAGTCGTTTACCATAAAACGCTGTAAAAAGAAAAAAACAGAAGAAAAACAACACAACTTTTTATTTGTACATATTTATTCTTTAAAAGATTTTAAGTAATATTTTATTTACAAAAAAATGTCTTTTTTTTTTAATATACTTCAAACACTTTGTCGGACGCCATATAAGGGTTGACAGGTTTTATAACAACAGGATTCGATGCAAAATTTTTTGTTTTTTTGCCTTTCCACGCTTTTCTTATACTGTATAACAGTGAACCCACTTGTAATGCGTTGGTTACATTTTTAGGAGTAATAAAATCAGCTAATCCTTTTCCTCGTCGTATTTTTCGTCGTATCTTAGATCTATAACGTCTTGTCCTTCTTCGTCGATAAGCCATCCTCCCCACAATTTAATAACAAATTTTACAAACTTTGTTTCGGATATTTCAAAACAATGTTCTTATCCGTCTTCATATATAAAAACAATATTGAGTTTATTATTTGATCGTGTTACTTTAATAAAATAACCATGTTTTTTGAAGCGCATAATGAAAAATCGTCTTTTGTTTTACAAGCATCAAACACTACACCATAAAATTTAGTTAATTGTGGATAGGTATAAAAATCTGACACATTAGTTTCAAAATCCATTTTTTTTATACGCGAGCTTCTTCTTCGAGTAACCAAATATCAAATGACTCTTTGATTACTTCGATAAAATCCTCATATATCATTTCAAATTCGTTTTTCTTTTCACCATAAGTAAAATCAATATGTGCTTTATTATTAACACGAGTTACTTTGATTTGTTTACTAGCTTCCAAACGAAAAAATAATTTAAAGTTTCCATGAACTTGTTTTAAACTATCCTTACCTGTTAAGGTAGAAGTTTCTAGATTAACAAGTGATTTATAAAATTCTTGTAAACAAGTTTTAAAATCTATTTTTTTCAAATGAATAAACTTAATAAATAAAAAAAACTTAAAGTTTTTTTAAAAAAAAACAACAGAAAAAACACTGTTAAATTAATTTTTTAACAATATATTTTTGATATTTCTTTACCAACATAAAGCACACCGTTATTTGTATGTGAAATAGTATACAACTTATTTACAACATCGTAATCCAAAATCTTTCCATCTAAAAAAGTGGATAATTTTGTGCATCCGCTCTTTTTATTTCCACTGATTCCCAAAGTTTTTTTATTTCTTCTACGTCTTAGAGTTCTTATTTCCGTATTATTAGGATCTGTTAGATCATTTTCATCAAAAGAGGTCCTATCAAAAAATTCAAAAAATGCATCTCTATAAAAAGGATATCTCCCATCTACTGTATATTTTGGTAATTTAGTTGTATATTTCGGTCTTAAACTACTTTTATAAAGTGTAGGTTTTGAAAATAAATTTCGTCTTACAATCATTCACGAAAAATCGACATCATCTGCAGCCATTTTTTTTGGACTTGTATTTTTTTTATATATTTTTTTTTACTTTGTTTTTTTATATATTTTTTACAACATAAAAACTTTGTGTCACCCTGACACTGCCTTACTTATTCTGTCTTTATTTTATCTTAGTAGGCCTACTTACTTATAATTTTCTTATAGTGTTTATTTTTTTACGGCCGTTTTTTATCTTATTACTTACTTACTTAGTCCTTACTTAGTCCTTACTTGTTTACATTGAACTTTCTAAACTTTCTAGACATTATATCAGTGAGCGGTGTTAGTGCCCCCTGTTTACATTGAACTTTCTGAACTTTCTAAACTTTCTAAACTTTCTACTACCTTCAACGAGAGTCGAACCCGCAACGGTCTAATGACATGACGATTGAAACATAGTGCGGCGAGCGAATGCACTATGCTACGTTGACGTGTTAGTTTGTGAAGATTTGAATTTATTTAACATATTGTTTTAACACTTATCGCAGAGTTTTTTCTTCGTAGAGTTTTTAAAAAGTTGTTTACTTCGATTTTTAATCATTTTTTTATCATTTTAATTCTTTATTTTATACAACATAAAGACAAAAAAAGAGCTGTAAAACATTTGTATTCAATTTTAGCAATATGAAAAAGCGAAGATAAAGAACTATTATATAAACTATCACAATGTAAACTATTTATGTTAAATTATTTGTAATAAATACTATATTTTTTTTAGCAAAAAATAAAAATAAATTTTACCCAAATTAAACTCAAAACAGCAGCACGTTTTCAATCACGATGGGAAACTTTAGCTCAATGCCTTGGATATAAACAAAGAGAAATCGAATGTGTACACCAAGATTATCGAGACACAAATGAAAGAATGTTCAGAATCTTAACTTTAACATATCAAAAACACGGAACAGATATTGAAGCAGCACGTATTTTATATTTTTAATATAAAATACGACTTTATTTATAATAATCGCGACGTTTTAAAATTATATTTCAACTCAACTCATTTTTATCTTTATCACAAAATTATAAATTATTACTCTAATAAATTAATCTCATTTGATACGTTGCAACCTACAACAACTATAATTGGTTTGTTAAGACTACAATTTGATATTGATTGTTGTCAAAGCGAATTATATTGTCAAAAAGATTTGTATTTTGTTTTTAAAGAGAATTATATTGTAAAGATTTTAAAGAGAATTATATTGTCAAAAGAATTATGTTGTCAAAGATACCTTAAAGAGAATTATATTGCCAAAAGAATGTTTTAAAGAGAATTGTATTGTCAAAAGAATTATGTTGTCAAAGAGAATTATGTTGTCAAAGAGAATTATATTGTCAAAAAGGTTTGTATTTTTATGAAAAATGAAAAAACATACCCTAACGACAATTCTTCTTCTTTATTAACTTTGCGAAAAGTTTTGTTCTAAAATGCCTTCAATATGGATATTTATAATAATAAATTGTTGAAAATGGACAAAGAAAAAAACAAAGAAACTGACCCTTATTCCGAGGGTACAAACAAAACAGACATTTCTAATATAATCGAGAAGTATGATTTGTCTTCCTCTTTCACTTATGTAGACCCCATCAATGTTTAAAATTGAAGGCAAAATACACTTTTAACAAGTTTTTAACAAATTTCTTCCTCTTGATACTATGCCTAACAGCGATTTGAGCACATCAATGATAACTGATCAAGAAAAATAGAAAACTTATTTTAACATCGGAGGTGAGCCTTACGCATTTAGCAAACTTATAAGTCAAAATAGAAAAACGAATTTAAGTTTTATTAAGTTTAATTTAATTTAATTATTTAATTTCATATTGATCAAAAAAATATGAGTGAAACATTAAGATCGATAAGAAATGCAAGAAAATATACACCACAAATAACGTTAATCCTCTTGACTCAATGCTTCTGACGCCAATAGAATTGACTTTAAACTCTTTACCGCGTTCTGCTACTTTCAATACCATTAACCCTCCAAATAAAAAAGTTTATGTTTTAACACCCATAAGTAATTTTGAAATTTTTATAATGCGCCAAATATTACCGACGTAACTAATTTAACTTACTGCAATGAAGAATTAAAAAAATAAAAAATTTGTCAAGAAAATTACTCAAAATGTGCGAACATTAAGTCAATGATTAATTTGTATCACATCAAAATTTTTTAGGCTTTTATAAACCTAGAGATTTTTTTAAAAAAAAGCTACTTTTAGTTGAAAAATATTTATTTTACATTTGTTTAACGTTGTAGATGTTGAAGAATCGTTAGCTAGTATTATTAAAACGTGTCAAACACAGCCTTTAAAAAAATAAACGATCCAAAACAACACTCTTATTACGCCAACGAATTTTTAACTCTACTTGCATCCTCTCACAATGTAGGCATTATGAAAATGGTAGCCGAATATTATCAAATAAGACACCTTACTTTTGCGAAATTATGGAAATTTAATTAGAAATTCAACATCCGTTTTTGTAACAAAACTAGAGTAACATCAGAAGGTTAAACATGCATATGCCATTATGACTTCAACTTTTATTGAAAGCGATTTTTTAACAGTAATAAGTGTTGCAGGAGAAAGAGGATTTGAATTACTTTCAGAAACTAAGGGCATTGTCAATCAGGAATAAATACAATACGGAAAAATGTTTAGACGATGCAAATTTGAAGTTTTAAAAGACTATACTCAAAGCATTAGTTATTTATTACCTGATAAAAACGTTTATAATCGAATGATAGACAATTATGACAAAATACTGTAGGAAGCAGAGTGATCCGAAAAATCATATTATATTTAACATTCAAAACTTTTTTTTCGACATTCCATTTTTACCTTCTAAAGACGTGAAGCAATTTTAAAAGAAAATGTACATCAAACTTGTAACAAAGCAGGTCTATATCCTTTATTAGAAAACATTAAATCCAATTCTAATCAAATTTATGATACCAAGGATAAAATTAAACAAAAAACTTTGATAGAAATGTTGATGATAAAGGGGTACAACGTATAATTTTAAACTTGCTCGTTTAAATACTCTTTTATTATCTTATAAAAAATATTTTGAAATAGATTCTTATAAGATAAAAACTTTGCAGCTACTTTAAGTTGTAGACAAAGTTAAAAAAACGAAATTTGTTTATTTACCCGAAAACTATTTCATTGCTACTAGAACCAGAAAAGCGTTCCTCGGTATCGTACACTCCTGAATCTATAGCCTCACCGTTTACACTAACACCTCTTACCATCCAGTTATTTACTCTAATAGAAAGCAATAAGGAAGAGGAGGAACCGTTAGGTGTAACTGCTTTGACTAAAAAGGCAACGCGTGGTCCTTTTTAAGTACAATTGGACAAAATAAAAAGATTATTTACGATTGCTTAAAAAAATATTGCCTAAACCAAGAAAAGGACTAAGAATAAAAGATAAAAAATATACAAAATAAAATGAACTAGTCATTAGAGACGCCATTGACCGTATTATAGAAAATCAACTATCAAAATGTCCTAGGTGTTTGTTTGGTTTGACAGGCATACCAAAAATAAAAAAATGTTTAATACAATTCAACACTACAAAAAACCCTTAGATTTGAAATTTTATGATATTTTACAACCACCTTTAGAAAGTTCGATTTATGCAAAATGGGAAGGCATGATTATAGCGTGGTCCAATCAAACAATTATTTTTCCAAAAACGACAGACGCTAACCTTAAAAAAAAATTTCCAAGAAAACTCTACGTATTCGAAACTCATCAATTTTCATATAAAATCCTCATCAATATTTTTAAGTCCATTTAGCTGACGTGAACAGTTTTAATCTTAACTTTAGTCTTTATCGTTTAGAACTTTGTTTAGTTGTAGTTAATGGTGTTTCAGGAAAAGTATATTAAAAAAAGCGAAGACAGAGTAGTTAGCAGTTTTAAACATATTATGAAAGACCTTAAACTAGCAGACAATAACAGATTTAGTTACAAACTGATCAAGGAACCAAATTTATCAATCACAAACTGGAAGAATGGTGCGAATCTATTCAATCACAAACAGGAAGAATGGTGCGAAAATATTCATCATTTTTATTCTAAAAATTATAGAAAAGCTGATTTAGCAAAATCAGTTATCGGTCGAATAAAACTACATTATCAAAAGCTAAGAAATCAAGGCGGGCTTAAAAAACATAATTGGAGTTATTTAACCTAACAAACTGAACAAAAATTAAAGGAAAAAGAAAAAAAAAATAGTGGAACCAGTTCTGAAGATTTGGACGCTGACAATGCAAAAGATAAAGCTTTAATGGGTCAATTTACTAACACATTGCTAAGGCGTGGGTACAATTTTTCTTCCAATAATTTGCACCGAGTAGAAGAAAATACAAAAACTCAAAAACCCAAAATTTTAATACCTTTATCTATGGAAACAGAATGTTATTTGTAAAAGTATTAACAATATGCCAAAGACACTTTTAGTAAATCGAGCACACGCGATCGTTCATATTGGGACACTACAAAAAAGTAATTATCTTGAACGTCTCCGAATGCTCTAACCCTTTAGTAGAAGGTTACTTACCCGTTCATATTTATAAAGTTGGACTAAAAGAGAATTAAATACAACATACAAAGTCAAGCAAGATGGTTCATTACCTAATAACGAAGAAGATAAAAACCTTGACTTTAAAAACTTTAACGAATATGTTTACACCTTTTCAAAACATTTAAAAGAAGGTTATAGAAAGAAAAAATAAAGAAAAATTTAACAATTTAACATTTCAAGACGTGCAAGTTGTAAACAAATATGACTGTAATGCGTGTTATTTTAGCAAAATTAAAAACAAAAACAAAGATTGTGTGCATTTTCATGTTTTGAACGTTACTTTGCCTTTATTCCCAAACCAAATTGACAAACCTACTTTTAAAAATAATAACCTTATGCATTAAGTTGCAATGGATGTCCTGAATATTTTAACTCACGTTGACGAAAATATGGCGTTTACAGAAATCAATTAAGTTTCAGAATGGAATCCAAATCCGCTTTAAAACAAATGTTAATAAACATTCAAATTGACATGATAACTTATCCTAATAAAATTATTTTTTATCTCATAAACAAAAAAATTATTTTATACTCGAATTTCGCAGTTTTACCAAGAGACACATTTCCAAGTTATGACATATTAGGAGTTGCAAAAATGTTTGACGTTTGTTTAGAACATATGTGTTCTACGTCAAACTATGCTAAGCTTTTTGGCACTACATCACCAAGTCCTTACTAAAAGGATTTTTCGATTAGACGACTAGAACTTATTAATATCTTTTTAAAGAGAAGACTCATTTTTAGTGACTTTTTTCAAGTTATCAAAATAAAAATAACAATATAGTTAACCAGAAATATTTAAACTTAAAACATTTTTTCGACTCTAATAATAACCTTTGATACGTAACTAATAACAAAATTAGAGTCATTTCAAATTTAAGTATAAATACAAACAAGCAAAATATGCAAAGTTATTTTTACATTAACGCGCCTAATTATAATTTCGCATGGTACTTTAAGAAAAAAACAAATAAAAATAATCCTTCTGGTCTTTATCCGATAAGATTGAGTTTTGGAAGTTTATTGAATGAACAAGGATTATCTTATCTTGTTTTTTTTTTAAATCGAACTAACGAGTCGCAATATGTAGTCGAAGATTTTACGCCCTTGTTGCAAAACAATTACTTTCTCCAAAATCAAGATATGATAATTTATACAATATTTCATTATCAACTCGAAAGAGCAAAAAACTTTTTATTTGCGTAAAAACATCCACAAGTAGCTTCAGACGATATAGCAAATCTTACGCCTGAAAGACAAATCATTTTAAACAAAATAGAAGAAACTTTTGTTTGCCCTTTTATTCATATTATGGTAACGCCTAAATATAGCGAAGCGCTTGTTCAAAATTTTGCGTCAAGTTCTATTATTCCAGACACACGTGACGCTATTATTTTAAGTGTTGATTTAGATGTCTATATTAATAACCTTTACCTATACAGAAAGCGTAAAAATAAAAATCTAAAGTGAGATACATCGATCCATGGCAAATTACTTTTTTTTAATTAAAAATAATGACTTATTCAAACACAACAAAAGCTGAAAGCAACGCATATAATATAGAAACCGAACTCGTCAATGTTCCAATCAAAAATATCGCTTTATGGAAAATTTGGAACAATCATGTCAATGTTAAAGACGCAAACAACAACTATACGGAAGAAAAAAATGATATTAAGAACTTTTATAAACATTTTCAGATACGCCTTTATAGGTGTTTTAAGAGCTTAAGTGACAAAATACCTCTATGTTAGAGCGTCGGCTATAGGCGTGGAACCTTCCAAATTGTTCACAAGTTTCTATAAATTATTTTTTCAAAAAACAAGCGAAAGAAAATATTATCGATTTACTTTAAAAAACAAACCGCTAGCTTCATTAACTATACCTTTTTTATCGTCAAGCAAATCATATGGCCTAAACGAGAATTAAAAATTTTAGATATCTTTACCGAATGTATTAATGATCAAATGTCAAATGGTGATTTGATTTATGAAGGAAATTATGTCTATGGTTATCAAAAATTACTCAGTAAACTTTACCAACTTTCATGTTTTCCTAGTGAAAATGTTAAAAATTGATACACTTTTGGTGTGTATCGTCTTTTGAACAAAACACACGTCATATCGATTTAAAATTGCCACAACAAACAAGGAAAGCCATTATAAATTTGTCTAAATCTCTTTATTTTGAAATAAAAACGAGCGAAATTTCTCCGTAACACAAACAATTTGGAACAAGTGTTAATTTTCAAGTCTTACCTTGCAACTTCCTTGAAGATATTTATAAAATAATAACAGTCGATTTAAGTTTTATTGCTAAACATTACGCAAAAACATTTTTGTATACAAATTGCGGAATGCATTTAAATGGAAGATACAAGTAAAGTATTGTTGCTTTTTTCAATTTAGCTAACTACAACAATTCTACGCAAATGACAGTCAGTATTGGTTTTACTAAAAATGGCAAATTTAAAATTCAAGGAGAATTAACAATTTTTGATGTTAACGACATAGAAGATTGGAAACAAACAAATGGTCATTTTTTAACACAAAGCACCACTCACCTTTAGAAATCTAAGTAGTAGAGTTTTTTTCATGCCAACCTTGAAAATTTAAATAATACCGTTTTTTCAGTTAACTTCTTTGAAAATAACGATTTATAAATATAGAAATGAACCTTTTTGATAAGAATAAAACGACGTGATTTAATTTAATTGTTTATAATAAAAAATATAAAAAGAATAAATATGTATTTTTTTTCTAATTAAACAAAACAAAATGGCTCTTTTTTTCACCAAAGAAAGACACGATAAAACTTTTTTTTGATTTAGAAATTGAAGATTCAAAATTGAATAATAAAGACCAATTAAATCAAATTAAAAATCATATAAACCATTGTCAAAATCAACTCGCTCAATATTCTACCAAGTCTGACGTTTTAAACATTAAATTGGAATTGGATGAATAATGCGAATATTAAAAAAAATTTAAACATAAAAAAAAGAATGTTAAGAAGAAAAACCTCAAAAAAATAAATATGATAAATAATGTTCATACAGAAAAGCCAAAACGTAAAAACACAAACATATTCATACAAAGAAAGCAGAAGTTCAGAAGAAGATAAAGAAGAAATAATTGATAAAAAATCTCCAAAAAATAAAGCAACTGTTCCATTTCACGTTTGTTCTCTATGTTTTCGAAAAGTTAACGCGGTTTACGCTATTCACGGTTTATGCAGATTTTCTATTATTCAACAAAGAGCAATTTTATCTACCATCCTAATGCAGAATAAAAGTGAAAAAAAACAGTAAAAAAACGAAAAGTTGAATAAAAAAAATTTAATTGAACTTAGTTTACTCGTGGTTTAAAAGACGTTAAAAACAAAAAAATAATACATAGAAAAAAAAAATGTTAAGGAAAAAGTTTACGCTTTTATTTTTTTATACAATTTAAAAAAAGGTTACGATTGAAGATGTTTTAGCGAAGGCTAAAGACAAAATTGTTTGTTGCTAGAAGCAACAAACGGCAACATAAGCACAGAATACAATTCCATATAAAACAATGATTTTCCAGGTTTCCAGACAGGTCAAGCGCAAGATAAAATTATAGCCACCTGTTATCAAAAATTTAATCACGATCTAACTTTAGATTTAGCAAATTTAATTACTTATACTATAAAATTAAACAACTGGATTATACCGCAAGATTACATATTAGAATATGATTTGCACATTTATAAAAACCTATGCGCGCTTAAAAAATTTACAACTGCTGATGATCTAAATTTATTAAATAGAATATGTTTAGTGCAAAACATCGCTCTTCATTTAATAAAACTTAAGAAAGTTTATCACAATTTTCAAAAAAATATCACTACTTGTGCAAACAACGCAGCATCGAATCTCGGTTTCAATCGTTTCAAAGGTCTACTAACTAAAAAAGTTTAGACAGGAAATACTTAATCCGAATTTAGGATCATTAGAAGTTGATAATCTTGCTTATGACGCCGCTTTAAAATAATAAAAACTCTTGTTCAATCGGCCGACGCTTATGCTTTAACTAGAGTAACAACCGTACCGGCTGCCGAATATCAAACAAATTTAAGAGAAATACAATAAATTAATTAAGCGAGATAAAGGTTGCAAATTCAAAGTACAGTTAAGTCTTTTATGTGAATTTTTCCAATTTTAAAGCTTTTACGGAATAGGAAAAAAACTTAGAATTGAATTTAACATTGAAAATGATATGTAGCAACTTTTAGAATTTGTTAGAGATTATACTGCAGCCGACGTGACAGCTCTTGCCAATGTCGGTTTAGCTATTTAAAACTTTACTAATCACGTAAATAAATACAGAATAAAGCCAAGTTTATCATTGGAAATATCTTTATACATTAACCGTAAAACAGACAAAGCTTATACTTTACTTCATTTTGCTCATTACGATCAAGTTGTAGCAAATGTAAAAGGTACTACTGAGACACCGTTAACTTGGGAAATATAAAAACGGCAGATATTGTATATCATTGCTTTTTTTTTAAGTGCAATCAAAAGAAGGAAAAGATCATTTAAAAAAACGTGTTTAACTTCTACCGGAAAAGCTTGCAGCTATATAAAAAAAATGACTTTGAATAGTTTCCGAAAAACTCTTCCTAATTTGCCAGGCGACACATTTGAAATAGATCTTACCAAAGTAGACGATCAACATGGTGTTTCTGAAGTTATATTTTGTGGTGTAAAGGAAACACTTCTTCAGTTTAAATATTATTTATATCGCCAAATTTTACACAAGTGATGACGACACTTTTATTAAAAGTCCTTTAAGTTTTTTAGTACAACAAATAAAACCAAACCGTTAGGCATAGACACAACCAACGATTACAATTTTATCAACAACAAACCTCCCGCAGTTATTGCAGGAATTAATTTGTTTCAAATAACTGTCCAATTGCTAGAAGTTTTTAAAGGTTTGGTGACTCTGCATCTTTAATATCCACCTCAGATGGTTCAAACCGTAACAGCAGAAGATGAAAGTTACATATATATATACATATATGTTTTTTCATATATAGTTACATATATGCTCCTAACAAATTTAAATCATCATAGTTTATTATACAAAATTTTTATTTTGGTTAAAACAATCATATTTGAACTGTATTTTTTATAAGCTATTATAACGACTACTTAATTTTAAAAAAATTGTTAAAAATCATTCGTATATTTTCTTTTATTTATGGCTTGAAGACGTGGTAAAAAAATGGAACTCAATGCAGACATCAAGGACATCAAGGTAAAGGAATATTGACAACAAGAGTTAGAAATTTAGCAAACTGACTACTTAGATCTGAAATTGGAGGTTACGCGCTTGATTATCTACAAAAACAACGTAACGCGTAGAAAATATTGTTTTATCGTGTACGAGAGAAAAATAAGAAAACGAATAAAAAAATAAATTTCGCGGTTCAGGTGATTTCCTAGAAACATTTCTGGCTTATACTTGCTCAAAAATTTACCCAATTTTAAAGTCGAAGCTGAAGCGTCAAATCTTCAACTTTAGAACTATTTGTAAACGTAACAAAATAAAAAGAAATAACGAATAGGAAAAGTAAACTTACATGTATTAAAATATATTTAAAATTATTTAAAATATAAAAAACATCAACTAAACTCAAACTCACCGTAATGCATAAAAAAAGAGGAAGAAGGAGAGTTTAATTACCACCTTTAAATAGGAGCAGGTAAAAGACGTTTAAAAAGACGAATGCGTGGTAAATTTCTACCATTGTTAGCAGCGCTCGTAGCCCCAGTTTATTTTTTTCTATCATACCACGTTGATTAAAAAATGTACAAGAAACTTTTTAGTAAAAAAAGACACTATATAACTAAAAAAAGACATTAGAGAAGACGAATACGATTGCGAGAAAAATTTTTCCAGCAATAGAAGCAATGCGTCCCAATTTTTACCAAGTCTTGTGCCGAGTCTTTTACCCACAATAGGAAAAGCTGTTTTGGGTGGCGCTATTTCAGGAGGAATTTCTTAAGGAATCAATTGAATTAGAAAATAATTGTATTATTCTATTAAAAAAGTATGTTATAAAAAATTGTATTACAATATTTTTTATCTTTTTTTTAACACCTATTACAACACCTATTGCAGCAAGTTCTATAACAACTACAGTAAGAATATGTTCTAACAAGACACCTACTACAAGTATTGTATTCTGATCTTATAAAATGAATAAAATAATGAATTAACTTGTTTTTAACAGATTCTAGTTTCTAATTCATTTTAGTATTATTTTTTCACAAAACCAAAACCCAAAATTGTTTTAATTATAATAAATCCAGCTAATAATGCTCCAAATATATATACCCCAGTACAATTATATTAATAATTGATGAAAGCACTAAAGACGTCGCAATTCTTTTTTTATCTAATTCTTTTAATATTTTTATTGCGCCATTAACATACTTCGAAATTGCGAATATGATTTTCATGTGTATTGTGAGTGCTACTGTAATCGTGTGGCTTGTCTGGCTTATACCATTTTACCACTGCCACATTTTAAGTTGTTTCAAATTGTTGGAACGGTTTATTTTTTGTTCCATTTAAATATACTCAATATTTTTTCGATTTTTTTATATCTTTGTTTACGCATCATTGAACATACTGAATCAGCTAATAAAATTATCAGAATTTTTTAATATTTGTTTTAAAATTGTTTATTTTTAAATTTTTCGCCAGACACGATTTTTTTGAATTTTTTGGCGCAATTTTTTAAATTTTAAGGCAGACACACAAACACTGAAATGATAAACAGCAAGGAGACATATCATCAGAATTTTGTGGAACACCGCATGTTATAATTATTAATAGATAACATATAGAATGTATAATGTAAACAAACTGCTTATGGTTTGTAAGATAATTTTCAAACCATAATAGGCTTTAATTTTTAATACCATTTGATATTAGTTTATTTCATTTGATGATTGACGGTATCAAATGACTTAGACAACTCAATAAACACTCCTAGTGTAAAACAAGAGTCTTTAAAAGAGTTAATTGTATTGCACGTAAGTTGAAGAATGGCGTGCTGGGTTAACTTAATTTTTTTGAAACCAAATTGGTCTTCATATAGAAATACATTTCCAACAAGATAAAATTGGGTTTTACATTGTTCTTTTGAAAACTTTTGAAAAACTGGAAGAACTTAAATAGGGCAATAATTTGTTATATTTGTACGATCCCTTGTTTTAAAGATTGGAGTTACCTTAGCTATTTTTAGTTTACTTGGAAAAGATCCTTGTGTAATGGTTGCTCTGAAGATTTTATAAAGATCGTTGGAATCAATCACAATATTTGTGTTAATATTATCATACTCAGTAGCTTTATTTCGTTTTAATGACTTTAAAGCAACCTCATATTCATTAAAAGTTAACTCAGTAAAATTTAACTTAGAGCTTATTGATGTTTTGAACTCATCAACAGATTTATTTTTAATGAACGAAATACAAGCGCTTATTTTGTTCCAATAGTGGCGAAAAGCTTATTGAATTCAAATGCAATATCATTTGAGTCACTTAATAATTTGTTACCAACTTGTATAAAATTTGGGAGTAAATTTTTATTTGGTTTAAGTTTTCCAGACACCTCCTTCATGATTTGCCAGACACTTCTTTAGTTGTGCTTATATTTGTTTAGCAAGCTTGAGTAGTAGTTTTTTTTACATTTTTGCAAAGCTTTTAAAATAAGTTTGTATAATGTTTTTATAATTTTGTTTATGTTTTTCTGATTTCGATTTTAGATATTTAATGTATAACTTCTGCATAATTTTTGATGATTTTCAGAGAACATTAGTAATCAAATGAGATGACATTTCAATTTCAACTATTTCAAAGAAAAATTGGAATCGACACTTGGTAAAAAGTTTTGAAAAATTGTCGTAGTTTATGTTGATACTATCATTAAAGTTATTATAACCTCAACCTCTAAGTGATAATTGTTCTCTGAAATAATTTAAATTTTTGTTGTTAATAGGCCGTTTTTTTATAAAAACATTTCCCTGCTTTTTTTTTTAAATTAACACATATAGGAAAAAAAGTTTGGAAGTGATCGGAAAAATTGGTTTTTATTATTCCTTTTTTAGCGACCTATTAAAAAATTTGTTTGTTAAAATGTTATCAAATAATGATGATAAATAAATTGTGATTCTAGTCGGGCGATTAATTAAAGGTATTGCTCCAGTTTCAAAAAAACCATTAAAAATTTTTCTCAAACTTTGATTTTCATAATAATCAAAGGAGTTTATGTTGAAATCCCCAATCAAGTAATCTTTTTCTTTTCAAGATTAGTTTGCTTTATTATGTTTTTAAGTAAAAAATTGCCAAAGGTTTCAATTTTTCCAGTTGTTGGCCTGTAACAACAGCTTTATAGTATATTTTTTAAATCCTTATTGATAAGTTGTACTGTTAAAATCTCTTTGTTTTTGTCAGAAAAACACATTTTGCTTCAACTTTTATACAGAAGGTTATTTTAACTAAAGTTAAAACTCCTTTTCGTTAATTAGTACTTCGTTCTAAAATTACTGGATTAGTTACACATAAAGTATGTCTCAAAACTTGAGATTCTTCGAGTGCTGAAACCCAAAAAACAGCTTCTTTTTTAAACATTTAGTTCACATATACTTTTCGAAAAAGTATATAAATGTTTGTGTTTATAAATATATATATATATATATATATATATACATATATAAATATATATCCCTAGATGCGCCTAAAGGCAACAGTAAAAAATTTTCGACCTTAAGGCGACTAATGGAAATTTTCAACTTTTTTTTTCAAAATAAAACGCAATAGATTCGGAAGACATTAATGATGATTAATCTGCTACTAGTTCGCTAATTTAATATTTAATGGAAAAGTTATACGAGTTATATAAATTTGCTGTCACCTTAAGGTTTTTTGTATATTTTAAAGTCGCCTAAAGGAAAAAAAAACCCTACATCGACTGTAAGGTGACAGATTTTTGTTTAGATGTAAACATTAATTTTTATAGAGATTAAGTTAACAAATATTTATTTTCTTCGTTTATTGCTTATATTCCAAGCATATTGCACAATAATAACAATTTTCTTTCATTTTCTATTTTCTAAATTTTCTTTCATTTTCTAAACTTTCTTTCATTTTCAATTTTCTAAAATTTTGATACATTATTATAGAAAAACTCGAACTACCACAAAGCTTAAAAACAATAAAAGTTCAAAATACTCAGGGTTTAAACTGACGCATGTGGGCATCATGTTACGGTTTTGACACATACATTTTATTAGAAATAGCAGGTTAAGACTTTTTAGGAAAACGTTTATATTATACTTATAAGCTAAAACAACGAGTATCAATCTACAGATTTACCGATACTAAATGTCATTGAATTGTTTGATAGCAGGCTTCCGTCAAATCAGCCCGCAAAAGTAATAAAAGCAATCTAGTTGTTTGTAAATAATTTTACAAAATGAAACCGCTAAGATTTTAAGCGAGAAATTGCCCTCTCAGCATTTGTCAATTCCCATAAGCGCAACTGTCTTCTTTCGAAAATTCTGTTTAATTCGTCGTGTATTAACAATTCTAGTTCTGATTTGTTTGAGGTCTAAACTAAATTTTTTTGCAAATACTTCCATTTCTTTACGGCCTAAAAAAACAAAACGATTAAATTATTAACTTTAGAAAAAAAATAGTAATAATCGAAATAAGCGAAAAGTTAAAATTTAAAAGATTTTACTGGTTATGCATTAATTTTTCCATAAATGTCTTTGTAAATGACGCTAACACGTTGAAAAGAGCAGTGTAACTAGTTTGTTATGGTTTTGATGTCTACACTTGCACTGGGTGTGAACTGAAAACCGCTTTAAAAGCAAATAAAAAAGACTTCATTATAAAAAAACGGATGAAATACCTGGATATCCACGATTTTTTTCGAGGTGAACGGCAAATTCGTAAAAAACGCAACTTAACTAGTCTTATTCCATAACTTTTTTTCAACTGTTAAAATTTTCTTTTTATTGATCGCTTTTTCTGTATAAAATAAAATTAGGAAAAGTATTTTCCACCCTCCGTTTCCTTGACATAATAAGCAATAATAATAAGCTTAGTTAATAAGCAGAGAAAGGTAAAAATTCAGATGGGGAAAAAACATGAATAAAAAAAAAAGTGATGGAAAAGGGAAAAAAACATGAATATATAAAAGTGGATATAGTTGAAGTTCGATGTACAAATTTACAAATGCTTAACTACATCAAAAATTATTGACAATTATAATGGCATTTGCAGTTTCAAAACTATCAATTTATTTATGACAGTTCTGATTATTTACTTTCAAAAAATTAAAATGCCTTTAAAAGCATTATATAATCTTTAACTAGAGTTAAAAAGCATTTGTTTAAAAGCATTATATAATCTTTAAATATAGTTAAAAAAAAAAGTTTGATAAAGCCATTATTTTAAAAGGTAAAAAATAAAATATAAGCAATTGAACCTTTTTCAAGTTTTAGCACTTGTTTTATCTATATTGCACCATCCAGTTTACTATCATTTACAGATATCTTTGTAAAATCAACTAATAATGAGAAATTATTAAACTGTCAGAGACAAATTATACAATCCAAAAAATGACAATTAAAAACGCGAAAGAGGACAGTATCGACAGTCGGTATTTAACTTGAGATAATAAAAATAATAACAACAAAATTATACCATATCAAATGTACTCAAAATGGCTTTAACATAAACAAAACAAAAAATTTTTACAAAGTAAAAACATCAAAAATAATTTTTTAACCTTTTAAACATGTTAAAACAATGTTATTTTGTATCTATTTTACTTTATACAATATTTATTTAGGCTAAATTTATTTTGTGATTTTAAACTCTTATTTGTTAACCTGTTTTGCTTTAAATTTCCATTAAAATTTAAATATAAATTAAAAACACAGGTTACTATCGCGTTACTTAAGTTTAGAAAACATATTTAATATTAAACTTTGAAGCATGAACTAAGTTTGTGGTAGCTTAAGCATCATATTAATTTTTTTTATTAGGAAATTAAGAAATTATAACTCTCAACATTCCTCACCTTCATGGAAAGATCTTTTAGGATACTTTTTTCTCCCAGTTTCACTTTCTATAACTTTAGAAAAAATGATAATATAAAAAAATAATAATTAAAAAACTTACCTTAATACAAAAAAAGTAAACAAATAAAAAATCAATTAAACCTTTTTTTAACTCAAGGATTGGCTTAATTTTTAAACCACTATTCAGTTTACTATCATTTTTAGATTTTAACTCAACTAATAAGTAAAAAAAAAAAAAATTCTGTATACATCAATTAAACAGTAAAATCAATAAAACAGTAATTTTATTATATTAAATTTAACTTTAAAAAAGCAATCAACATTACTCACCATCAGCTGGTATTACATGTTCCTTTATAGTGCATATCTCTTGTTCAGCTAAATTAGAAATACTTGACTTAAATGGATCAACCTTGCTCACTTCTTGAATATCTCTTAGTCTTTTGCCTGTTGTTTTTATTTGTAAGGATCCAGGAGCAGCTTGGTAAACATATTGATTAATTCTTTCTGAATGTCCAAAGTGATTATAAATTAAAGTTTTTTCCGTTTCTGAAAACTCCAGCTTTGCCAAGATTGTAGCAATACGATGCCGATTTTGAGTGGCAATAATTGCACCTTTTTTATCTAAGCGAACTAATATTTCGTTTATGCAATGCCAACCACTAGCATGGCTCATGCTTTTTTGGGTACTAGCAAAAATATATTGGTTTTCATCAGGAATTCCAGCATTTTTCTTAACCTCTTTGTCTGTCAGATATCGCATTGCTTTTATGCATTCTGGTGAAAAAAGAACAGGAACTGTGTGATCCGAACCTTTACCTGTTTGATAAGTGATAAACATTTGCTCAATATTAAATTCTTCAGGCAGAACTTGTTTATCCATCCATTCTCCATTTAAAGCCTCATTCCACTGAAATAAGTGCAATCGCACTGGTTCTCCACCTCACCTGGCATTAAATATAGTCAAACATGTGGCAGTTGCAGACAGGATAGTGACAAATGATTCACATGGATGTTGAAAATCATCAATAGAATTCATAATTTTGTTACATCCCTCAATAAGCAGTTGAACATCTGCTTCATTTGGGAGATTAATTGGTTTCTGCAAATCAATATTTTTACGATAATTTAGATTATAATATGCATCACCAAATAAATCATCCTCATAAAGCTTTAAAACCTTTAATAAGTCCACTACTCTCTGAGATTTTAAATCATCATTTTTTACCAAAAAGTAACCAATCAAAAATTTTGCTGTTAACTTTAATAAATTAAGTATACTGATTTTTAGGCCACTTTTTTGTGCACTTAATAAAAGATGGTCAGAATCTTCATTTGATTTTTCTGATAAAGAATTAATAGCTTCTCCAACTATGGTGATTACTTCTCGACAGTATATATCAGCCGCATTATTTAAGATATTATCTAATTTAACAGCTTTCTGGTTGTTATAGATACTTTTAAAAGATAAGTATAATCTTGCAGTTAACCGCATTCGTGAACGAACCAATCTTTTAGTCTCTGAAACTTTATCTTTCTTTCTTTTAAGAGCGCTATAAGATCTAGAACCTATCATTAAAATGACTTTGTCAGTTTTAATATAATTTCCAATATCATCTAGTTGTAATGTGTTTAGAAGGTTGACAAAGTCATTTGAATAATTTTCATAATCTTCACTTGCTATAGAAACCATAGGTATCAATAGATTGGTATTTGTACCGCGGCAAACAAGTTGGTGACGAGCTTTATACTTTCTTGAATAGAAACCTTTACACCCAAAACACATAAGAGGAAGTTCATCATTTTGTATTTTAGACTTTCTTTCTCTAATAAAACATGTTTGACCTGATTCCACAAGTGAAACATTGCGATTTCTAATTGCTTCCTTTCGAAATATTTCTACGTAACAATTCTGATCTTCAGAGTTCATAGTTAAAAGAGGCAATACTGAAGTTTCAGTGCCATGCTTTAAAAGAATATGGCGTTTTAACCGAGTCTGAGGAACTTTGCAAAATAAACAAAGTCGTGCTGGTTTTGTGTACTTGTTGGTTTCTGGTTTTAAGGTATTAACCTCAATTTTGCCATGTGTTTTAATTAGATCCAAACATTTTCTAGTAGTTTTACAAAAATCATCACAAGTTGATTTTAGGTCTTCTTTAGAAATATTACTATTGGAAGCTTCTGAAAAAGTTTTTAGTTCTTCCCAAGAAGCACATCTTTCAATTATAGAAGTTGTAATTAAACTAGGAAGTATGGCAATAAACTCTGTTTCTTTGTTTGGTGACGAACACACTAACTCGCTTTCTTTTTCAACAATAAGATCACATTTTTTAAAACTTGATTCAGTAATGATATCAACAGGGGATTGATATTGATATTCGATTTCTGAGTCAGAATCATCAAACAATGGCTTTTCCCATGTAACTTTCATAACATCTAAATTCTAAACAACAAATGGCTGATAAGTTAACATAAAAACTTAATTAAACGCAAAAAACACTTTAAAATTTTTAAATTATAAAATTAATTAAAAAAATTTAAGTAATGGGAAATGTTAGTAATATATTAAATATTACTGACATTTTGCATTATTTAATTTTTTTAAAACATACAGTGTTCATAACTTATCTAAGATAAAAATCGATAAAAAATACAAAAAACTTAAAAAAAGAAACAAAATTGTAACGAAATATCAAATTTCAATTAAATAAACTAGAAAAACTTAAAAAAATTTTTATACAACTTTTATATCCTTTTTTTATATTCCAATCATTACAAATCTATAATGTAATAATTTTTTTTTCAACTGCCGCACATATCTACACATAATTTCACATCTAATATTGAGTATTAATCATTAAATGCTGTCCACTATAAAGAGTTTTAACTTTGTTAAGGTCGTAAAAATTGTTGTAAGGTTATACAAAACTGTTTAATTTTAATAATTTGTACACTATTTAATTTTAGTACTTTGTTGCATTTTACTTACAATTTAGTAAAATGCAAAGAACTTAATTGGATTTGCCTAAATCTAACCAAAGCTTGAGTAACACAATCCAGTTCAACATGTGACAAAAAAGTACTTGTTGTTTCTTTACTCATTTTAACTTGACAAAATTAATTTTTAAAATATATTTTTTAAAAGTTCTTTCAAAAAATTGGTTACAATTGATAAGTAGTTTTTGAGTAATTAATTCCATAGGTTCACTGTTTTCACAGATAAAACACATTTTCATTTTATGCATATGATCAACCAGTAACTTATTAACATCTGTCTAGTACACCCACTGAATACATTACACCTGCCTATAGTTTAATATATCTGCTTAATAAACATGTTGATGTTTATTTTTTAGCATGGTGTTTTATACCAAAACCAAATATTTATTGAAAGAGACTATATGCAAATGAGTTATACAACTGCTTATTATTGATGTTTAAGTTACAAGCTTATTTTATACCTCAACTTTAAGTTACAAGCTTATTTTATAACTCAACTTTAAGTTACAAGCTTATTTTATACCTCAACTTTAAGTTACAAGCTTAGTTTATACCTCAACTTAAAGTTACAAGCTTATTTTATAACTCAACTTTCAGTTACAAGCTTATTTTATAACTCAACTTTAAGTTACAAGCTTATTTTATACCTCAACTATAAGTTACAAGCTTATTTTATACCTCAACTTTAAGTTACAAGCTTATTTTATAACTCAACTTTAAGTTACAAGCTTATTTTATAACTCAACTTTAAGTTACAAGCTTATTTTATAACTCAACTTTAAGTTACAAGCTTATTTTATACCTCAACTTTAAGTTACAAGCTTATTTTATACCTCAACTTTAAGTTACAAGCTTATTTTATAACTCAACTTTAATTTACAAGCTTATTTTATACCTCAACTTTAAGTTATAGGCTTATTTTATACCTCAACTTTAAGTTACAAGCTTATTTTATACCTCAACTTTAAGTTACAAGCTTATTTTATAACTCAACTTTAAGTTACAAGCTTATTTTATACCTCAACTTTAAGTTACAAGCTTATTTTATAACTCAACTTTAATTTACAAGCTTATTTTATACCTCAACTTTAAGTTATAGGCTTATTTTATACCTCAACTTTAAGTTACAAGCTTATTTTATACCTCAACTTAAAGTTACAAGCTTATTTTATACCTCAACTTTAAGTTACAAGCTTATTTCATACCTCAACTTTAAGTTACAAGCTTATTTTATAACTCAACTTTAAGTTACAAGCTTATTTTATAACTCAACTTTAAGTTACAAGCTTATTTTATACCTCAACTTTAAGTTACAAGCTAATTTAAAACCTCAACTTTAAGTTACAAGCTTATTTTATAACTCAACTTTAAGTTACAAGCTTATTTTATACCTCAACTTAAAGTTACAAGCTTATTTTATAACTCAACTTTAAGTTACAAGCTTATTTTATAACTCAACTTTAAGTTACAAGCTTATTTTATACCTCAACTTTAAGTTACAAGCTTATTTAATACCTCAACTTTAAGTTACAAGCTTATTTTATAACTCAACTTTAAGTTACAAGCTTATTTTATAACTCAACTTTAAGTTGCAAGCTTATTTTATACCTCAACTTTAAGTTACAAGCTTATTTTATACCTCAACTTTAAGTTACAAGCTTATTTTATACCTCAACTTTAAGTTACAAGCTTATTTTATAACTCAACTTTAAGTTACAAGCTTATTTTATAACTCAACTTTAAGTTACAAGCTTATTTTATACCTCAACTTTAAGTTACAAGCTTATTTTATAACTCAACTTTAAGTTACAAGCTTATTTTATACCTCAACTTTAAGTTATAGGCTTATTTTATACCTCAACTTTAAGTTACAAGCTTATTTTATAACTCAACTTTAAGTTACAAGCTTATTTTATACCTCAACTTGAAGTTACAAGCTTATTTTATACCTCAACTTTAAGTTACAAGCTTATTTTATAACTCAACTTTAAGTTACAAGCTTATTTTATACCTCAACTTTAAGTTATAGGCTTATTTTATACCTCAACTTTAAGTTACAAGCTTATTTTATAACTCAACTTTAAGTTACAAGCTTATTTTATACCTCAACTTTAAGTTACAAGCTTATTTTATACCTCAACTTTAAGTTACAAGCTTATTTTATAACTCAACTTTAAGTTACAAGCTTATTTTATAACTCAACTTTAAGTTACAAGCTTATTTTATACCTCAACTTTAAGTTACAAGCTTATTTAATACCTCTACTTTAAGTTACAAGCTTATTTTATACCTCAACTTTAAGTTACAAGCTTATTTTATACCTCAACTTTAAGTTACAAGCTTATTTTATACCTCAACTTTAAGTTACAAGCATATTTTATAACTCAACTTTAAGTTACAAGCTTATTTTATAACTCAACTTTAAGTTACAAGCTTATTTTATACCTTAACTTTAAGTTACAAGCTTATTTTATACCTCAACTTTAAGTTACAAGCTTATTTTATACCTCAACTTTAAGTTATAAGCTTATTTTATACCTCAACTTTAAGTTACAAGCTTATTTTATAACTCAACTTTAAGTTACAAGCTTATTTTATACCTCAACTTTAAGTTACAAGCTTATTTTATACCTCAACTTTAAGTTACAAGCTTATTTTATAACTCAACTTTAAGTTACAAGCTTATTTTATAACTCAACTTTAAGTTACAAGCTTATTTTATACCTCAACTTTAAGTTACAAGCTTATTTAATACCTCAACTTTAAGTTACAAGCTTATTTTATAACTCAACTTTAAGTTACAAGCTTATTTTATACCTCAACTTTAAGTTACAAGCTTATTAAATACCTCAACTTTAAGTTACAAGCTTATTTTATAACTCAACTTTAAGTTACAAGCTTATTTTATACCTCAACTTTAAGTTACAAGCTTATTTTATAACTCAACTTTAAGTTACAAGCTTATTTTATACCTCAACTTTAAGTTACAAGCTGATTTTATAACTCAACTTTAATTTACAAGCTTATTTTATACCTCAACTTTAAGTTATAGGCTTATTTTATACCTCAACTTTAAGTTACAAGCTTATTTTATACCTCAACTTAAAGTTACAAGCTTATTTTATAACTCAACTTTAAGTTACAAGCTTATTTTATAACTCAACTTTAAGTTACAAGCTTATTTTATACCTCAACTTTAAGTTACAAGCTTATTTAATACCTCAACTTTAAGTTACAAGCTTATTTTATAACTCAACTTTAAGTTACAAGCTTATTTTATAACTCAACTTTAAGTTACAAGCTTATTTTATACCTCAACTTTAAGTTACAAGCTTATTTAATACCTCAACTTTAAGTTACAAGCTTATTTTATAACTCAACTTTAAGTTACAAGCTTATTTAATACCTCAACTTTAAGTTACAAGCTTATTTTATAACTCAACTTTAAGTTACAAGCTTATTTTATACCTCAACTTTAAGTTATAGGCTTATTTTATACCTCAACTTTAAGTTACAAGCTTATTTTATAACTCAACTTTAAGTTACAAGCTTATTTAATACCTCAACTTTAAGTTACAAGCTTATTTTATAACTCAACTTTAAGTTACAAGCTTATTTTATACCTCAACTTTAAGTTATAGGCTTATTTTATACCTCAACTTTAAGTTACAAGCTTATTTTATAACTCAACTTTAAGTTACAAGCTTATTTTATACCTCAACTTGAAGTTACAAGCTTATTTTATACCTCAACTTTAAGTTACAAGCTTATTTTATAACTCAACTTTAAGTTACAAGCTTATTTTATACCTCAACTTTAAGTTATAGGCTTATTTTATACCTCAACTTTAAGTTACAAGCTTATTTTATAACTCAACTTTAAGTTACAAGCTTATTTTATACCTCAACTTTAAGTTACAAGCTTATTTTATACCTCAACTTTAAGTTACAAGCTTATTTTATAACTCAACTTTAAGTTACAAGCTTATTTTATAACTCAACTTTAAGTTACAAGCTTATTTTATACCTCAACTTTAAGTTACAAGCTTATTTAATACCTCTACTTTAAGTTACAAGCTTATTTTATACCTCAACTTTAAGTTACAAGCTTATTTTATACCTCAACTTTAAGTTACAAGCTTATTTTATACCTCAACTTTAAGTTACAAGCATATTTTATAACTCAACTTTAAGTTACAAGCTTATTTTATAACTCAACTTTAAGTTACAAGCTTATTTTATACCTTAACTTTAAGTTACAAGCTTATTTTATACCTCAACTTTAAGTTACAAGCTTATTTTATACCTCAACTTTAAGTTATAAGCTTATTTTATACCTCAACTTTAAGTTACAAGCTTATTTTATAACTCAACTTTAAGTTACAAGCTTATTTTATACCTCAACTTTAAGTTACAAGCTTATTTTATACCTCAACTTTAAGTTACAAGCTTATTTTATAACTCAACTTTAAGTTACAAGCTTATTTTATAACTCAACTTTAAGTTACAAGCTTATTTTATACCTCAACTTTAAGTTACAAGCTTATTTAATACCTCAACTTTAAGTTACAAGCTTATTTTATAACTCAACTTTAAGTTACAAGCTTATTTTATACCTCAACTTTAAGTTACAAGCTTATTAAATACCTCAACTTTAAGTTACAAGCTTATTTTATAACTCAACTTTAAGTTACAAGCTTATTTTATACCTCAACTTTAAGTTACAAGCTTATTTTATAACTCAACTTTAAGTTACAAGCTTATTTTATACCTCAACTTTAAGTTACAAGCTGATTTTATAACTCAACTTTAATTTACAAGCTTATTTTATACCTCAACTTTAAGTTATAGGCTTATTTTATACCTCAACTTTAAGTTACAAGCTTATTTTATACCTCAACTTAAAGTTACAAGCTTATTTTATAACTCAACTTTAAGTTACAAGCTTATTTTATAACTCAACTTTAAGTTACAAGCTTATTTTATACCTCAACTTTAAGTTACAAGCTTATTTAATACCTCAACTTTAAGTTACAAGCTTATTTTATAACTCAACTTTAAGTTACAAGCTTATTTTATAACTCAACTTTAAGTTACAAGCTTATTTTATACCTCAACTTTAAGTTACAAGCTTATTTAATACCTCAACTTTAAGTTACAAGCTTATTTTATAACTCAACTTTAAGTTACAAGCTTATTTAATACCTCAACTTTAAGTTACAAGCTTATTTTATAACTCAACTTTAAGTTACAAGCTTATTTTATACCTCAACTTAAAGTTACAAGCTTATTTTATAACTCAACTTTAAGTTACAAGCTTATTTTATAACTCAACTTTAAGTTACAAGCGTATTTTATACCTCAACTTTAAGTTACAAGCTTATTTAATACCTCAACTTTAAGTTACAAGCTTATTTTATAACTCAACTTTGAGTTACAAGCTTATTTTAAAACTCAACTTTAAGTTACAAGCTTATTTTATACCTCAACTTTAAGTTACAAGCTTATTTTATACCTCAACTTTAAGTTACAAGCTTATTTTATACCTCAACTTTAAGTTACAAGCTTATTTTATAACTCAACTTTAAGTTACAAGCTTATTTTATAACTCAACTTTAAGTTACAAGCTTATTTTATACCTCAACTTTAAGTTACAAGCTTATTTTATAACTCAACTTTAAGTTACAAGCTTATTTTATACCTCAACTTTAAGTTATAGGCTTATTTTAAACCTCAACTTTAAGTTACAAGCTTATTTTATAACTCAACTTTAAGTTACAAACATTTTATACCTCAACTTTAAGTTACAAGCTTATTTTATACCTCAACTTTAAGTTATAGGCTTATTTTATACCTCAACTTTAAGTTACAAGCTTATTTTATAACTCAACTTTAAGTTACAAGCTTATTTTATACCTCAACTTTAAGTTACAAGCTTATTTAATACCTCAACTTTAAGTTACAAGCTTATTTTATAACTCAACTTTAAGTTACAAGCTTATTTTATAACTCAACTTTAAGTTACAAGCTTATTTTATACCTCAACTTTAAGTTACAAGCTTATTTTATACCTCAACTTTAAGTTACAAGCTTATTTTATACCTCAACTTTAAGTTACAAGCTTATTTTATAACTCAACTTTAAGTTACAAGCTTATTTTATAACTCAACTTTAAGTTACAAGCTTATTTTATACCTCAACTTTAAGTTACAAGCTTATTTTATAACTCAACTTTAAGTTACAAGCTTATTTTATACCTCAACTTTAAGTTATAGGCTTATTTTATACCTCAACTTTAAGTTACAAGCTTATTTTATAACTCAACTTTAAGTTACAAACATTTTATACCTCAACTTTAAGTTATAGGCTTATTTTATACCTCAACTTTAAGTTACAAGCTTATTTTATAACTCAACTTTAAGTTACAAGCTTATTTTATAATTCATCTTTAAGTTACAAGCTTATTTTATACCTCAACTTTAAGTTACAAGCTTATTTAATACCTCAACTTTAAGTTACAAGCTTATTTTATAACTCAACTTTAAGTTACAAGCTTATTTTATAACTCAACTTTAAGTTACAAGCTTATTTTATACCTCAACTTTAAGTTACAAGCTTATTTTATACCTCAACTTTAAGTTACAAGCTTATTTTATACCTCAACTTTAAGTTATAAGCTTATTTTATACCTCAACTTTAAGTTACAAGCTTATTTTATAACTCAACTTTGAGTTACAAGCTTATTTTATACCTCAACTTTAAGTTACAAGCTTATTTTATAACTCAACTTTAAGTTACAAGCTTATTTTATAACTCAACTTTAAGTTACAAGCTAATTTTATACCTCAACTTTAAGTTACAAGCTTATTTAATACCTCAACTTTAAGTTACAAGCTTATTTTATAACTCAACTTTAAGTTACAAGCTTATTTTATAACTCAACTTTAAGTTACAAGCTTATTTTATACCTCAACTTTAAGTTACAAGCTTATTTTATACCTCAACTTTAAGTTACAAGCTTATTTTATACCTCAACTTTAAGTTACAAGCTTATTTTATACCTCAACTTTAAGTTACAAGCTTATTTTATAACTCAACTTTAAGTTACAAGCTTATTTTATAACTCAACTTTAAGTTACAAGCTTATTTTATACCTCAACTTTAAGTTACAAGCTTATTTTATAACTCAACTTTAAGTTACAAGCTTATTTTATACCTCAACTTTAAGTTATAGGCTTATTTTATACCTCAACTTTAAGTTACAAGCTTATTTTATAACTCAACTTTAAGTTACAAACATTTTATACCTCAACTTTAAGTTAGAAGCTTATTTTATACCTCAACTTTAAGTTACAAGCTTATTTTATAACTCAACTTTAAGTTACAAGCTTATTTTATAATTCAACTTTAAGTTACAAGCTTATTTTATACCTCAACTTTAAGTTACAAGCTTATTTAATACCTCAACTTTAAGTTACAAGCTTATTTTATAACTCAACTTTAAGTTACAAGCTTATTTTATAACTCAACTTTAAGTTACAAGCTTATTTTATACCTCAACTTTAAGTTACAAGCTTATTTTATACCTCAACTTTAAGTTACAAGCTTATTTTATACCTCAACTTTAAGTTATAAGCTTATTTTATACCTCAACTTTAAGTTACAAGCTTATTTTATAACTCAACTTTGAGTTACAAGCTTATTTTATACCTCAACTTTAAGTTACAAGCTTATTTTATAACTCAACTTTAAGTTACAAGCTTATTTTATAACTCAACTTTAAGTTACAAGCTTATTTTATACCTCAACTTTAAGTTACAAGCTTATTTAATACCTCAACTTTAAGTTACAAGCTTATTTTATAACTCAACTTTAAGTTACAAGCTTATTTTATAACTCAACTTTAAGTTACAAGCTTATTTTATACCTCAACTTTAAGTTACAAGCTTATTTTATACCTCAACTTTAAGTTACAAGCTTATTTTATACCTCAACTTTAAGTTACAAGCTTATTTTATAACTCAACTTTAAGTTACAAGCTTATTTTATAACTCAACTTTAAGTTACAAGCTTATTTTATACCTCAACTTTAAGTTACAAGCTTATTTTATAACTCAACTTTAAGTTACAAGCTTATTTTATACCTCAACTTTAAGTTATAGGCTTATTTTATACCTCAACTTAAAGTTACAAGCTTATTTTATAACTCAACTTTAAGTTACAAGCTTATTTTATACCTCAACTTTAAGTTACAAGCTTATTTAATACCTCAACTTTAAGTTACAAGCTTATTTTATAACTCAACTTTAAGTTACAAGCTTATTTTATAACTCAACTTTAAGTTACAAGCTTATTTTATACCTCAACTTTAAGTTACAAGCTTATTTTATACCTCAACTTTAAGTTACAAGCTTATTTTATACCTCAACTTTAAGTTACAAGCTTATTTTATACCTCAACTTTAAGTTACAAGGATATTTTATAACTCAACTTTAAGTTACAAGCTTAATTTATAACTCAACTTTAAGTTACAAGCTTATTTTATACCTCAACTTTAAGTTACAAGCTTATTTAATACCTCAACTTTAAGTTACAAGCTTATTTTATAACTCAACTTTAAGTTACAAGCTTATTTTATAACTCAACTTTAAGTTACAAGCTTATTTTATACCTCAACTTTAAGTTACAAGCTTATTTTATACCTCAACTTTAAGTTACAAGCTTATTTTATACCTCAACTTTAAGTTACAAGCTTATTTTATAACTCAACTTTAAGTTACAAGCTTATTTTATAACTCAACTTTAAGTTACAAGCTTATTTTATACCTCAACTTTAAGTTACAAGCTTATTTTATAACTCAACTTTAAGTTACAAGCTTATTTTATACCTCAACTTTAAGTTATAGGCTTATTTTATACCTCAACTTTAAGTTACAAGCTTATTTTATAACTCAACTTTAAGTTACAAACATTTTATACCTCAACTTTAAGTTAGAAGCTTATTTTATACCTCAACTTTAAGTTACAAGCTTATTTTATAACTCAACTTTAAGTTACAAGCTTATTTTATAATTCAACTTTAAGTTACAAGCTTATTTTATACCTCAACTTTAAGTTACAAGCTTATTTAATACCTCAACTTTAAGTTACAAGCTTATTTTATAACTCAACTTTAAGTTACAAGCTTATTTTATAACTCAACTTTAAGTTACAAGCTTATTTTATACCTCAACTTTAAGTTACAAGCTTATTTTATACCTCAACTTTAAGTTACAAGCTTATTTTATACCTCAACTTTAAGTTATAAGCTTATTTTATACCTCAACTTTAAGTTACAAGCTTATTTTATAACTCAACTTTGAGTTACAAGCTTATTTTATACCTCAACTTTAAGTTACAAGCTTATTTTATAACTCAACTTTAAGTTACAAGCTTATTTTATAACTCAACTTTAAGTTACAAGCTTATTTTATACCTCAACTTTAAGTTACAAGCTTATTTTATAACTCAACTTTAAGTTACATGCTTATTTTATACCTCAACTTTAAGTTATAGGCTTATTTTATACCTCAACTTTAAGTTACAAGCTTATTTTATAACTCAACTTTAAGTTACAAGCTTATTTTATACCTCAACTTTAAGTTACAAGCTTATTTTATACCTCAACTTTAAGTTACAAGCTTATTTTATAACTCAACTTTAAGTTACAAGCTTATTTTATAACTCAACTTTAAGTTACAAGCTTATTTTATACCTCAACTTTAAGTTACAAGCTTATTTAATACCTCAACTTTAAGTTACAAGCTTATTTTATAACTCAACTTTAAGTTACAACCTTATTTTATACCTCAACTTAAAGTTACAAGCTTATTTTATAACTCAACTTTAAGTTACAAGCTTATTTTATACCTCAACTTTAAGTTACAAGCTTATTTAATACCTCAACTTTAAGTTACAAGCTTATTTTATAACTCAACTTTAAGTTACAAGCTTATTTTATAACTCAACTTTAAGTTACAAGCTTATTTTATACCTCAACTTTAAGTTACAAGCTTATTTTATAACTCAACTTTAAGTTACAAGCTTATTTTATACCTCAACTTTAAGTTACAAGCTTATTTTATACCTCAACTTTAAGTTACAAGGATATTTTATAACTCAACTTTAAGTTACAAGCTTAATTTATAACTCAACTTTAAGTTACAAGCTTATTTTATACCTCAACTTTAAGTTACAAGCTTATTTTATACCTCAACTTTAAGTTACAAGCTTATTTTATACCTCAACTTTAAGTTATAAGATTATTTTATACCTCAACTTTAAGTTACAAGCTTATTTTATAACTCAACTTTAAGTTACAAGCTTATTTTATACCTCAACTTTAAGTTACAAGCTTATTTTATACCTCAACTTTAAGTTACAAGCTTATTTTATAACTCAACTTTAAGTTACAAGCTTATTTTATAACTCAACTTTAAGTTACAAGCTTATTTTATACCTCAACTTTAAGTTACAAGCTTATTTAATACCTCAACTTTAAGTTACAAGCTTATTATATACCTCAACTTTAAGTTACAAGCTTATTTTATAACTCAACTTTAAGTTACAAGCTTATTTTATAACTCAACTTTAAGTTACAAGCTTATTTTATACCTCAACTTTAAGTTACAAGCTTATTTTATAACTCAAGTTTAAGTTACAAGCTTATTTTATACCTCAACTTTAAGTTACAAGCTTATTTTATAACTCAACTTTAAGTTACAAGCTTATTTTATACCTCAACTTTAAGTTACAAGCTTATTTTATAACTCAACTTTAAGTTACAAGCTTATTTTATACCTCAACTTTAAGTTATAGGCTTATTTTATACCTCAACTTAAAGTTACAAGCTTATTTTATAACTCAACTTTAAGTTACAAGCTTATTTTATACCTCAACTTTAAGTTACAAGCTTATTTAATACCTCAACTTTAAGTTACAAGCTTATTTTATAACTCAACTTTAAGTTACAAGCTTATTTTATAACTCAACTTTAAGTTACAAGCTTATTTTATACCTCAACTTTAAGTTACAAGCTTATTTTATACCTCAACTTTAAGTTACAAGCTTATTTTATACCTCAACTTTAAGTTACAAGCTTATTTTATACCTCAACTTTAAGTTACAAGGATATTTTATAACTCAACTTTAAGTTACAAGCTTAATTTATAACTCAACTTTAAGTTACAAGCTTATTTTATACCTCAACTTTAAGTTACAAGCTTATTTAATACCTCAACTTTAAGTTACAAGCTTATTTTATAACTCAACTTTAAGTTACAAGCTTATTTTATAACTCAACTTTAAGTTACAAGCTTATTTTATACCTCAACTTTAAGTTACAAGCTTATTTTATACCTCAACTTTAAGTTACAAGCTTATTTTATACCTCAACTTTAAGTTACAAGCTTATTTTATAACTCAACTTTAAGTTACAAGCTTATTTTATAACTCAACTTTAAGTTACAAGCTTATTTTATACCTCAACTTTAAGTTACAAGCTTATTTTATAACTCAACTTTAAGTTACAAGCTTATTTTATACCTCAACTTTAAGTTATAGGCTTATTTTATACCTCAACTTTAAGTTACAAGCTTATTTTATAACTCAACTTTAAGTTACAAACATTTTATACCTCAACTTTAAGTTAGAAGCTTATTTTATACCTCAACTTTAAGTTACAAGCTTATTTTATAACTCAACTTTAAGTTACAAGCTTATTTTATAATTCAACTTTAAGTTACAAGCTTATTTTATACCTCAACTTTAAGTTACAAGCTTATTTAATACCTCAACTTTAAGTTACAAGCTTATTTTATAACTCAACTTTAAGTTACAAGCTTATTTTATAACTCAACTTTAAGTTACAAGCTTATTTTATACCTCAACTTTAAGTTACAAGCTTATTTTATACCTCAACTTTAAGTTACAAGCTTATTTTATACCTCAACTTTAAGTTATAAGCTTATTTTATACCTCAACTTTAAGTTACAAGCTTATTTTATAACTCAACTTTGAGTTACAAGCTTATTTTATACCTCAACTTTAAGTTACAAGCTTATTTTATAACTCAACTTTAAGTTACAAGCTTATTTTATAACTCAACTTTAAGTTACAAGCTTATTTTATACCTCAACTTTAAGTTACAAGCTTATTTTATAACTCAACTTTAAGTTACATGCTTATTTTATACCTCAACTTTAAGTTATAGGCTTATTTTATACCTCAACTTTAAGTTACAAGCTTATTTTATAACTCAACTTTAAGTTACAAGCTTATTTTATACCTCAACTTTAAGTTACAAGCTTATTTTATACCTCAACTTTAAGTTACAAGCTTATTTTATAACTCAACTTTAAGTTACAAGCTTATTTTATAACTCAACTTTAAGTTACAAGCTTATTTTATACCTCAACTTTAAGTTACAAGCTTATTTAATACCTCAACTTTAAGTTACAAGCTTATTTTATAACTCAACTTTAAGTTACAACCTTATTTTATACCTCAACTTAAAGTTACAAGCTTATTTTATAACTCAACTTTAAGTTACAAGCTTATTTTATACCTCAACTTTAAGTTACAAGCTTATTTAATACCTCAACTTTAAGTTACAAGCTTATTTTATAACTCAACTTTAAGTTACAAGCTTATTTTATAACTCAACTTTAAGTTACAAGCTTATTTTATACCTCAACTTTAAGTTACAAGCTTATTTTATAACTCAACTTTAAGTTACAAGCTTATTTTATACCTCAACTTTAAGTTACAAGCTTATTTTATACCTCAACTTTAAGTTACAAGGATATTTTATAACTCAACTTTAAGTTACAAGCTTAATTTATAACTCAACTTTAAGTTACAAGCTTATTTTATACCTCAACTTTAAGTTACAAGCTTATTTTATACCTCAACTTTAAGTTACAAGCTTATTTTATACCTCAACTTTAAGTTATAAGATTATTTTATACCTCAACTTTAAGTTACAAGCTTATTTTATAACTCAACTTTAAGTTACAAGCTTATTTTATACCTCAACTTTAAGTTACAAGCTTATTTTATACCTCAACTTTAAGTTACAAGCTTATTTTATAACTCAACTTTAAGTTACAAGCTTATTTTATAACTCAACTTTAAGTTACAAGCTTATTTTATACCTCAACTTTAAGTTACAAGCTTATTTAATACCTCAACTTTAAGTTACAAGCTTATTATATACCTCAACTTTAAGTTACAAGCTTATTTTATACCTCAACTTTAAGTTACAAGCTTATTTTATAACTCAACTTTAAGTTACAAGCTTATTTTATACCTCAACTTTAAGTTACAAGCTTATTTTATACCTCAACTTTAAGTTACAAGCTTATTTTATAACTCAACTTTAATTTACAAGCTTATTTTATACCTCAACTTTAAGTTATAGGCTTATTTTATACCTCAACTTTAAGTTACAAGCTTATTTTATACCTCAACTTAAAGTTACAAGCTTATTTTATAACTCAACTTTAAGTTACAAGCTTATTTTATAACTCAACTTTAAGTTACAAGCTTATTTTATACCTCAACTTTAAGTTACAAGCTTATTTAATACCTCAACTTTAAGTTACAAGCTTATTTTATAACTCAACTTTAAGTTACAAGCTTATTTTATAACTCAACTTTAAGTTACAAGCTTATTTTATACCTCAACTTTAAGTTACAAGCTTATTTAATACCTCAACTTTAAGTTACAAGCTTATTTTATAACTCAACTTTAAGTTACAAGCTTATTTAATACCTCAACTTTAAGTTACAAGCTTATTTTATAACTCAACTTTAAGTTACAAGCTTATTTTATACCTCAACTTTAAGTTACAAGCTTATTTTATAACTCAACTTTAAGTTACAAGCTTATTTTATACCTCAACTTTAAGTTATAGGCTTATTTTATACCTCAACTTTAAGTTACAAGCTTATTTTATACCTCAACTTTAAGTTACAAGCTTATTTAATACCTCAACTTTAAGTTACAAGCTTATTTTATAACTCAACTTTAAGTTACAAGCTTATTTAATACCTCAACTTTAAGTTACAAGCTTATTTTATACCTCAACTTTAAGTTACAAGCTTATTTAATACCTCAACTTTAAGTTACAAGCTTATTTTATAACTCAACTTTAAGTTATAAGCTTATTTTATACCTTAACTTTAAGTTACAAGCTTATTTTATAACTCAACTTTAAGTTACAAGCTTATTTTATACCTCAACTTTAAGTTACAAGCTTATTTTATACCTCAACTTTAAGTTACAAGCATATTTTATAACTCAACTTTAAGTTACAAGCTTATTTTATAACTCAACTTTAAGTTACAAGCTTATTTTATACCTCAACTTTAAGTTACAAGCTTATTTTATACCTCAACTATAAGTTACAAGCTTATTTTATACCTCAACTTTAAGTTACAAGCTTATTTTATACCTCAACTTTAAGTTACAAGCTTATTTTATACCTCAACTTTAAGTTACAAGCTTATTTTATAACTCAACTTTAAGTTACAAGCTTATTTTATAACTCAACTTTAAGTTACAAGCTTATTTTATAACTCAACTTTAAGTTACAAGCTTATTTTATAACTCAACTTTAAGTTACAAGCTTATTTTATACCTCAACTTTAAGTTACAAGCTTATTTTATACCTCAACTTTGCAAAGAAAAAAATAAAACAGTTTTAATTTTGTCATAAAAAGTTTAAAAAAAGTGAAATGAAATAACCACTAAGATATTAAATCACTATACTTTGATTTACTGAGGTCTCCTGTACAAAAAAATAATGTCCAAGAAAAAACCTTCATTACGAAACCTTTTTATGTTATGTAGTTAAGAGTTTTTAAATAAAATCAAAACACAATAGTTTTATTTTATGTAAAATAACAATAAAATATAACTCAAATTATACCTCCCTATTTATTGCTCCAATTTCAACATAATTAGCTTGGTTATAACACAATGGCTGTAAGCATGATGCCTTAACAATTAATAAGGATACAAGTAATTTTAATTTTTAACAAGTATGTCTAAATAGTATACCTTAAATGTCTAAATGTATGCTCAATTAAAAAAAAATAAAAAAATAATTGTATAGTATTAGCACATTATAGTACATCAAAAAAATGCAACTTGCACATTATGGTACATCAAAAATATATCAGAAGCCTGCGTATTTGATTAATCACAACAGTCTTAATAGTCTGGACAAAATCAAGGCCATCTTTAGCAAAACAAGCATCTGCTAAGGTTTTTTCATTTTATCATACTAGTCATTTTTCCACTCCTAAATCCTTATTATTTCTTCATTTACAAATTTAAATAAACGAAAACAAAAAGCTACCATGTCATTGATTTTTAAATAGAACAGTCCTTTTTCAAATGTACACCCCCCACCCTCACACCACTTCTGTAAAACCTAAAAACTTTATAAATAATTGTTAATACTTTAGATAGAAGTAACAAGAGCAAAAAGTATTAGCTTGAACTTCTAATGTTAAACAAACAATGATAGTAATAAACTCAAAATTAACTTTTTAAAGATTAAATTATTTTTTGAAATAAAAATAAAATTTGATATAATAAAACACACCATGGTCCGCCAGAACATTTTCTTAACTTTATCACCATAATCGTATCTGAAAATATCAAAATTATTTCTTCTAAAAACTTTATGTGTTACATGCGCTTGCGCAAACTACATATGTTATAACAGGTATTTTAAGTCAAGAACAAATAAAAATTAGTCAAAAAAAAAAAATAATAAGTAAGATTTTAAAGATAGTAAATATTGGAGATAAAGTGTTATGCGAAACAATCAATCAAGTGCAAAAAAATAAAATTATGACATTAAAAGATGATGATGATGATAGTAACAATGATGGTGATAAATAAAAGACATTCACAAAAATCATTAGTTGTATGCATAAAATATTTTTCGTTTTCCTAAAATCTATTTATACACTTGCCCAAGACAAATGAGTTATTGCAGCCCAACAGGTTGCTAAATATATTACGTTGATGCAGTATAAAATAATAATCTTCAACTAAGACCACAAAAAACTGGTTTGAAACTAAGAGAGATGTGTGAAATTAACAACAGATAAAAATGATTACCCACCTGCATACTAGATTTATAAAAAAATACAACTGAATAGAACTGTAAAAAAAATTCATAAAAAAATGTAAACTGTCTAGTTAACAATTTCTATAGTTATAAAAATTTTTTATAACTACTAAACTAAAGAGATTATCAAGGTCATATTTTAAAAATCCAGTTTTTTTTGCTTCCGAAAATACCAAGAAAAAAACTGGAAAATATTTTTAAGAAGTATCTAAATGCAATTTGTATGTCTAAGAATATAATATACATTATAACACACATAATATAAACATTATTTGAATCTGAAAAATGTTTAAATATTTTAATTTTTTGAGTAAGGAAATCATTGGTGTAGTGCTACAAATGTTACAATAGTAAAATTTTGAGGTGAGAATGACAATGTTGGGGGTTTTAGAAGTTTAAGTTTGTATTAGTTTTGTTTTTTAAAAGTTTCAAAAAATTATCAATGTTTCATAAAAAAGTGCATCAACGAACACAAAAATCAACTGTTACTTTAATAATTATTTAACTAAAGTTTATAAATTAACTTAATTTATATGAAAAAATTATTATACTAAATTACACTAGATTTTTAGGTGAAATAACTAAATTATTATGTCTACAAACAACATAACTAAATATAGCGTAGATTAATTGAGTAATTACCTTTACTGTTTAAATTATTAACAAGTACAAAAAAAAATTTTTTACTTGTATTTCCATAAAATTATTTGGATATTTCAAAAAAATAAAATTTTAAAGAAATATTGCAGAATTGCAGAAATATCCTGAAAATTATAAACCATGCAACTAACATTTTAAGTAACATAGACAATAAATGAAAAGAGGCTTTTAAACTACTTTTAAGGAAAAAATGACTTTAGAGTAGCAATTTGTACCTAGAGTCCTTTTATATAGGACTGCTATGAAATATTTTCTCATTGCAGATCATAAGTATCAAGAGCTCCTGACACCAGATAAAAGAAAAAAATTGTAATTTAAAGCTGGTGTTCTTTTTGAGACACTACATCCCTTTTATTTATTCATAAACTTCCTAAAGAATTGTTTTAAAGTAATTTTATAGTATAATTTGATGACATAAGTATAAGAATTTACTAACTAAAAACTAATTTTTAAACTAAAAAAAAAATCACGCAAACCATATATTGTAAGCTGAAACCCAAATGGAATAATATTTTAGAACATAAAATATACCTGAGTTCAGTACCAACATCTATTGTTTTTGTAGTGAAAAGACAAAGACTAACATAATTAGACTCAACTATTCTCTTCATTTTTGCATTGGCATAAATTGAAGGTGAGTCATTTACCATGCATCCCATGAAACTTAGTTGGTTTGTAGCATCAATGCTTTAAAAAAAAAAAAATCAGAAATTAAATGAGTATCAGAAGAAAAAAAACAATAATAGAGTAAATTTATGTTTCATAATTTTCATGAGTAAATTAAAATTTCATGATCAATGTTTATTTTTGTATTTATATTTTGTTAAATATGTAAAAAATTTACATTCATATATGTAATCAGTTCTAAAAAAGCCATACAAATTTAAGAACCATAAACCATACAAATTTGAGAAAATTATAAAAAATGAAAAATATTTTACTTACCAAACAGATTTACCATAAATATCTTTGATCCCATTATAGATAAAACAACCCAATCCTTTATTCTCATATTGTTGGGACCTGAATTTTGCCTCATTTAAACTAATAACATCACCTATTTAATACAGATACAAAAATATTTATATACATGAGACAGGGTTGCCACCCAATAGATAATTCAAAATTTCAGGATATTTCCAGGACTTTTAAAGGAGCGTTTTGCGTTTTTCAAAGATATAATGTATTTGTATTTGAATAATACTGATTGCATATATTTTATTTTTGTATTAGGATATCTATAATTAACGTAATTGTATTTAATCAAATGCATTTGATCCCAACCATGCTTGACATTGATTAAAAATATGTTAATAAACATGGCAGAAAAACTTAAGAAAATTGCATCACAATAACACAACTGCATCACAAACAACACAATTGCATCGCATATTATACAAAGACCACCATCACCAACAAATTAATATTATTAACACAGCAAAGTAAAAATCTTTATATTCACATGACAACTGAATGTTTAAAAAAAAAAAAGATTTAATAAAATTTAAAAAAACGCCTAAAAATATACCTCTGTACTGTAAAAGAAAGTCCCCTTTCAGAAACTTATTTGTTGCAAACACACCATAACCTGAATTGGTTAAACAATAAGTGAGTCTGATATATTATTTACTAAACTTTTAGTTTTAAAATTTTAATGTTTTGGTTATGAATGCTATAAAAATATACATACAACCTCCAAAATTTCAGCAACCAAAAATTAAAAAATATATTACTCAAACTTTACTTATCCTGTGATAATAGAATATAAATTTAAATGACAATTGAAATTTTAATTATGGCAAAACAATTATGATAAAAATAATGCTAAAAATTACAATTTAAAAGCGACTTAAAACAGTCTAAATAATCACAGAAAATATGTTAAACATAAGTCCTCATCAACACAATCACAATTAATCGTCATCAAGAAAACTTTACGTACTTTTATACAATAAAAATCATTAAAAAAAAAAAAATTATGACTTTTAAAACAATATTAAAAAAGAAATGAGAAACTAAACCTTGAAGTTCATCCAAACCATTAATATTTTTTGATGGCTCCAATCAATATTTAAGATCTAAAATCATTAGGAATATTAAGGGAAGATATTATTTAACCAACCCTGGAAATTAGGAAAAAAGAGGTCGGTAATAATTTGCCAACCTCAATCTTTTATAAGTCGGGATCTGGTCGGCAAAAAAATTTTGATACAAAGGTAATAAAACATAAACCATAAAACACAAACCATAAAACATTAAAATGAGGTCAGCAATTTTTTGTTGACCTCTAACACTTTGAGGTCAGCAGTTAGGTCAGCATTGCAGAATACAGGCCCTAATTTTGAGGGCTGCTTAACTAAAGATATTACAACAAAAAAAACTATAAGATATCATCAAAATTTCTATATGAAACTTAAAGAGATTAAATAGAAACAATGAATATGACTTTTGATTCAATAATTAGCAACATAAGGCTTTATCTAAATTTTTAGATTATTTTATCACATAACTCAACTAATTAAAGAACCTTAAGGTGACTTTTAAAACAATATACAATAAGAACAGCAAATTAAACTTAAATTAAAGTTTTTATAGCAATATTATTTGATGACTAAAACAATCTGAAGAATTTGAAACAATATATAACAAGAAAGAATGAATCAAAGCCATCGTCTAGATATTTGTACAGATGTATTTATAATATAAATCAGCCAAACAACAGCCAAATGAACCTTAGAATGACTTTTAAATAAATATATAAAAAGAAACAACAAACCTAACCTTAAGACAACATTTAAATTTTTTTATACATACTACAATAATATAAATCAGCAATATAGGAGAACCTTAAAATAAGTTTAAAATATATTTGTATCAAAAAACAATAAACCTAACCATATGGCACCATTTAGATTCTTTATAAAATATTTTAAATATAACTCGACAAAGAAAAAAAAAAAAAATCACGAAGAGACTTAAAAATATATGAACCATAACAATAAACCAAACCATGCAGGTTTTTTTTATTATGCTTAAAAACAAAATAACTAAATTAAACACAAGAAGCTAATGTGACTTTAAAGTATTTCATGCGAATTGATGAAAAAAATTAAACACTTAGGCAACTCTAATAACAACAAATAACAACAAACAACAATAGACACCATAAAGCGCAACCTTGATATTTTTTTAAAAATAAGGTGACTTATTTTAAACCAATATAAAACAAAGTATAAAGAATCTAACTCTAAAGCATTACTTAGATTTTTTTTTAATGTTTTATTTTGTAACTAAAATAAACCAATAAACCAAACCTTTAGGTGTCATTCAAACTTTTTTCAAATACTTTTATAATATAACTCAGTCAAAAAAAACAACCTTTAAATGACTTCTAAACCAAAATATAAAAAAAACACATGCCAAACCTTAAGGGATAGTATATTAAATAGGTAACAACAAATTTATTTTAAACTGTGATTTTCATTAAACTTAATTAGCTATTTTTACTTTTTATAATATGAAATTTTTTGTTGCGTAACTTATGGACAATACCTTAAGGCAAACTCTGCATTTTTTTATAGCTTTTTTTATAATAACACTCAGTCAAACAAAAGAACCTTTAAATGAATTTTAAATTAATATACAAAAAGAAACATAAAAACAAATTTTAGGGTGTCATCTATTTATTTCTTTAAATATATTTTATTTAATAACTAAAGTATCTTAAAACAAAACTAAAAACAATATAAAACAAGGAACAATTACCTAAACCTTAAGGTGTCTTATAAACTTTTTAAAGATATTTTTATAATAAAACTCAGTAAAAAAAACAAAACAGCCTAAAGGTGACTTTAAAAACAATTTATAAAAATGAAAAAAAATCTAAACATAAGTGTCATCTAGATACTTATTTTAATACTTTAATTTATGAATAAAGACTTATAATATATAACAAGGAACAATAAAGCAAACATAAGGGCGACATAAAGACCTTCTAAAGATATTTTAAAATATAAATCAGCCAAACAAAAAAATCAAGGGTGACTATTAGAATAAAAACTAAAAAGCAACAATAAAACAAACCTTAAGGCAACTTGCATATTTATTAAGAGATATTTTTATAGTAAAACTCAGTAAACCAAAAAAAACCTAAAGGTGACTTTTAAAACAATATATAAAAAGGAACATTAAAACAACACTTAAAGTGACTACTAGATTTTTATACAAATACTTTTATAGTAAAATTCAGTAAAAACAAAAGAATCTTGAGGTGACTTTTAAAACAATATATTAAAAGGAAGAATAAACTAAATTTCAAGTGTCATCTATTTCTTTTAAAATACTTTATTTTATATCTAAAGAAACTTAAGGTAAAGTTTAAAACAAAATATAACAAAAAACAATATAGAAAACTATAAGGCAAAATATATACTTTTTGAAGATATTTAAAAAATATAATTCAGCCAAACAAAAATTTAAAGTGACTTTAAAATGAAAAATAGAAAGCAACAATAAAACAAACCTTAAAGCAACTTATAAATTTTTTTTCAATTGTATATTTTTATAGAAAACTAGGGCTGCCAATTTGAACTTTTTTTAAAAATTTTAAACACTTTTGAACTATTTAGGAAAAAAGTTCGAACTTTTTAAAACTTTTTAAAATAGTTTTTATTTATTTAAAATTGAAAACGAAAGGGTACAAGTAAACACAAAACTGTTTATTTACTTATAAAGACTTTTTATTTGTTTATAAAAAGTAAATGCAAGGTATCATCCTGCAACCAGTTTCTTTTTCTATACAAAAACAATCTAAGGCTAGAGAGCCCTTTCACGAGATCATACCATTTGAAAACCATTTATTTTAATAAAACATTTTTGGTTCTTTAGCTACAGTCAATTCTTAGTTATAATTTCTAATATTGTTACCATTTTTGGCTTTTTTATTAATATCGAGTCTATCTCTCTAAGCTGGAATATTCTTTGAACAAGATTAATTTGCTATCTATATTATTTCTTTAAATAAAAAATACCTATATTATTTCTTTTTATTTTGTTCTTAAACTGACCTGGGTTTAACAAATATATCATTTTTATGTACTAAATTATTATTTTACTAATTTAATTTTTATTAATGTTATTACATTTGAGAAACTCTATTTTGTGTTTGTTTTTAAGTGCCTTGTAATAGCGCGTGTTGAGGCACATTTGCTTCTTGCAGCTTTTTGCTTCAAATCTTCTAGATGTGCTAATGCTGAGTAGCCATTCTTGTTTGAACTTAAAACTCTTTATAATTTTAATTTAAAGCCTAAATAAACAGTGGTTAAATGGTAAAAAATTACCAGTCAGTGTTTAACTACTTTTTAATAGGAAAAAACCGATCCTAACTTAAATGCGATGGCGCTACAGGTATATAAACTTGATTATATTTTCAGAGTTTCCAGGCAAACACAAAACAAAAAAAAAGCAAAAATACTCAAATTTATAATTTTTACTTATATTTCAGCTTGTTTTACAAAAAATAATGAAAAGACATTTTTTAAAATTTAAAAGTTCAAACTATTAGGAGAAAAAAGTTTGAACTTGAACATTGAATATTTTGTGTAAAGTTTGAACGTTTGAACTTGAACATGTTCAAACTAGTAGCCCTAGATAAAACTCAATAAAACAAAAGAACAGAGAAGAAATTTTTAAAACAATATATATATATGAAAGGAAGGATAAAGTAAACCTTAAAGTGTCATCTAGATTATTTAAAAAAAAATTTATTTTAAAAATAAAGAAACTTTTATAGCTAAAAAAAGAAAATGGTAAAATTTAAATCAATATATAAAATGATAGAAAAAACCAAACCTTAAGTAGTTTACTAGATTTTTTTAAAAAAACCTTATTTTATAAATACAAAAATTTCAACAGGTACTTTTAAAACATAATTAAGCCAAACAAAAAAACCTTAAGTTGGATGCTAACAAAAACTTTTGTAATGTATCAAATTTTTTATATGTATTTTTAAAGAGAAATTTCTGTATTATAAAAAAATATATACTTCTATATATATTTTTTTACTTTTTTTTTCTTCAATAAATTTATCCAAGTCAAAATATTTATTTTAGCAACACCCTTAGCAACCATAATTTCAACATTATGGTCCATAGAACATTATGGTCTATATAAGTCTAAAAAAGTTTTGAATCAAACTAAAAACCTATTATTTAACAAAGCCTTATAAAATTCTTTGACTCCAAGGTTCCTTAACCATTGAAAACAGTTTTTTCTAAGTTGCCAGAGCAATTGTTATCATGAAACAAAAATCACTCTTTCAAATTAATCCTTTTTCAGTTGTTGTCATTTTAGTTCAAAAAAAGTGGTCAATTTAGGATATTTTATTGAAATAGCCCTTTTCACAGTCTCTCTATAGATTTAATTTGATTTCACATCGATTTTATTGATTTGCTTTCCATGGTAACAGTAGTAAAAGCAGTTTATAATATTTTATAACTTTTATGCAAGTTACTCACCATATAGTTCTTTTTGATTCCTGATACATGATTTTAATTCCATTTAAAAGACTTAATAGTGTAGCATTAATTTTTGCAGAAATTCAGCTTTTTTTAAATTTTGGCTGACATCCACCTTAAGGTGACTTTTAAACAAAACTTTAAAGAGAACAATAAAAACAACCCTTGGTTAAATCTAAATTACTTTTACAGATATTTTTAAAATATAATTTAGACAAACAAAAAAATTTAAGTTGACTTTTAAAACAATATATAAAAAGGAGCAGTAAAACAAACCTTAAGGCAACATTTAGATACTTATATAGATATTCCTATAGTAAAACCCATTTTAAAAAAAAAAGTGGCTTTTAGAACAACATATAAAGAAGAATAAACCAAACCTTAAAGCATTCACTAGATTTATTTTTAAATACTTTATTTTATAATTAAAAACTTAAGGTAAAATATAAAATAATATTTAACAAAGAAAAATGTCGCAAACCCTTATGGCGACATATAGACTCTCTAAAGATGTTTTAAAAATATAATTCAGCCCAAACAAAAAACCTTAAGGTGAATTTAAAAAAAAAAAAGAAGTAAAAAGTAACAATAAAACAAACCTTAAGGCAACCTCTAGATTATTTAATAGTAAACTCGGTAAAACAAATAAAACCATAAGGTAACTTTTGAAGCAATATATAAAAAAGAACATTTAAACAATACTCAAGGTGAAAACTTTTATACAGATACTTCTATAGTAAAATTCAGTAAAAGCATGAGAACCTTGAGGTGACAAAAAGAAAAAAGGAAGAATTAACTAAATCTTAAGGTGTCATCTAGTTTTTTTTGAAATATGTTATTTTGATACTAAAGAACTTAAGATAAATTTAAAACAGTATATAACAAGGAACAATAAAGCAAACTCTATAGGCAATATAGACCTTTGAAAGATACTTTAAAACTATAATTCAAACAAACAAAAATAATCTAACATGATTTTAAAATGAAAAATAGAAAGCAACAATAAAACAAACCTTAAGGCAACTTATAGATTTTTTTCAATTGTATATTTTTATAGTAAAGCAAGAGAACTGAGAGGAAATTTTTAAAACAAATAAAAAAGAAGTATAAACCAAACCTTAAAGTGTCATCAAGATTATTTTTAAAATACTTTATTTTATAACTAAAAAACTTTATGTAAAACTCAAAACAACATATAACAAGAAACAATAAAGGAAACCTTAAGGCGACCTAAAGATTTTTGAAAGATGTTTTAAAAATAATAAGCCAAACAAAAATACCTTATGGTGACTTTTAAAATAAAAAGCAACAACAACAAAAAATTACGGCAACATTCTTTTAGAGATATTTTAAAAATATAATTAACTCAAACAATAAATCTTAAGAAGATTTTTAAAACAAAATATCAAAGGGAACAATAAAAAACTTTATAGCAACATCTATTTTTTTTACATATTATAAATATTTTAATAGTAAAACTCAATTAAAAAAAGAAACTTGAGGTGACTTTTAAAACAATATAGAAAAAGGAAGAATAAACTAAAACTTTAAGTGTAAGTAAGTAAAGTGAGGTAAAAATTAAAACAATATATAACAAGGAACAATAAAGTGAAACATACGACGACATAAAATATTTGAAGATACTTTTAAATATAATTCAGCCAAACAAAAAAAAATTTAAGTTTACTTTTCAAACTAGCAAAAAAATTTTTTCACAATATATAACAAGAAAAAATAAAGCAAACTTCAAGCTCACATATATACCTTTTTAATGATTTTTCAAAAGATAGTAATTAAAAAATAATTTTTAAAAATAAATAACAAGGAGCAATCTAAGAAACCTTAAAACAACATATAGACTTTTTGAGAATATTTTTAAAATATAATTCAGCCATACAAAAAAACCTTAAGATGACTTTTAAAACTGCGTAAAAAAAACAAAAAACTATTCACAATATATAACGAGAAACAACTAAGCAAACCTTAAGGTGAAATATAGACTTTTTTAAGAAATTAAAAAATAATATTCAGCCAAACATAAAAACCTAAAGGTGACTTTTAAAACTAACAAAAAATTTTTTTCACAATAACAAGAAACAATTAAGCAAACATTAAGGCGACATATAGACTTTTTGAAGATATTTTAAAAGATAATTCAGCCAAACATAAAAACTTTAAGGCGACTTTTAAAACTAACTAAAAAATAATTATTTAAAATAAATAACAAGGATCAATCTAACAACACCTTTAAACAACATATAGACTTTTTGAGAATATTTTTAAAGTATAATTCAGCCATACAAAAAAACCTTAAGGTGACTTTTAAAACTATGTAAAAAAAAATAAAAAACTATTCACAATATATAAAAAGGAACAATTAAGCAAACCTTAAGGCGACATAGACTTTTTTAAGATATTTTAAAATATAATTCAGCTAAACAAAAAAAAAAAAAATAACATGATTTTTAAAATAAAAATTAGAAAGCAACAATAAAACAAACCTTAAGGCAACTTATAGATTTTTTCTATTATATATTTTTATAGTAAAGCTCAGTAAAACAAAAGAACTGAGAGGTAATTTTTAAAACATATATAAAAACGAAAAAACAAACTTAACCTTAAAGCGTCATCTAGATTTTTTTCAAAATACTTTATTTTATAACTAAAAAGCTTAATGTAAAATTTAAAACAATATATAACAAGGAACAATAAAAGAAACCTTAAGGTGACATAGATTTTAACCTTTAAGGTAACCTCTAGATTTTTTAATTGACATTTTAATAGTAAGTGATCATCCATAAAGTACATAAGCTCGGAGGGGAAGAGGGGGTCCGCAGATGGTGTATATGAGATGGGAGGGCAGTGGGTTGATTATATATGAAAGGAGTCTCTAAATTTAAAAAAATATCATAAAATGTTAGATAAATAGGTTAAAAGCGTAGGTACTTTTAGGGAGGTGGTAGGTACTTAAAAAAGCGTATTGCAAAATGCGGGAGGAAGGGGGGGGGGGAGGATTGACAAAAAAAAGCGTATGTTCTTTTTGGACGACCCCTAAAACTCAAACAAAAGAAACTCGAGGTGACTTTTTAAACAATATATATAAAGAAAGACAAAATCAAACCTTAAGTCATCATGTAAATTTATATACAGATGTTTTATTTTATATCTAAAGAATCCTAATGTGAAATTTAAAACAATATTTAGTAACTTGTATATATATACAAGAAACTAAACCTTGAGGCGTCATTTAAATTTTTTAAAGATACTTTTATAATATATTTCATCCAAATAGAAGAGTTTTAAGACAGCTGAAATTAAAGACTGAAGTCAAAAAAAATAATAAATAACAATAAATGGATAAGTAAAGGCTTCGTCTCAATTTTCTTATGACATTCCTATTTGAGTTAATTGAAAAAAAAACCACGAGGTAAGTTTTAAAACAGGTTTATAATTTATCTAAAAGATCCTCAAGGTTTAATGATTGACTGCTTATAATATATAACAGGGCTGCGAAGTCAGAGTCAGAGTTGTAACATTTTTAGTGGAGTCGGAATCGCTATACAAAATCACGACTCTGACTCCAATAGTAAAACATTAGGTGCACATTATAGTAAATGATTTATTTATTTATGATATATTTAATAATATAAATATAGCATTACTAAAAAAGTTTGCTCAAGTATTATTTAAAAAGATAAAGTGCCATTATAAAAAGTCAACTCGTGTTCAACAAGTGCCATTATAAAAACTCAACCATTAAAGTTAACAACAAGCCATTATAAAGTTAACAACAAGCCATTATAACATATATAATAACAAGTCAAAAAAGTAGAGACAATGATGTTAAAACATAATTTTAAAACTATTTTTATCTATAGATTCATTAATTTTAACTTTGAGAAAACCTTCTTGATCAATTTTTCTTTGAATATAGTACTTTGCAACATTTTCTGGTTGACATTTTTCTCTTTTACGCACTAGATTAAATAACTTATTTATAACTTTAAGATCAATGAATAAATCAAACAAAATATATTTAATTATCTATTTTTTTTTTTTTTTCTTATTTAATTATCTGTCACTCAATCAAATAAAATTTTGTGAAATAACATAAATAGCCTAATAATAAACAAATTATATTCAAATTATAAAAAAATTATATTTACAGGTGGACATTTTTGAACCTTAACATAATGTTGATGTGCTTGACATGAAATGTCAGACACAAAATATTACTGTATAAGTTTCGTATACTTTAAATCGATTTCAGTATGAATGGTAATAATGAATATTAAAACTATAAATTCATATCAAGTAATTATTTATAGTAATTTAAACCTGTCTGTCTCTAAACACTGCTCTCATAAATACGGGCATAAATCTATAAAATATCAAAGCATTAAAACTTGGAACAACCTTAATTATGAACTAAAAGCTCTCAATTCATTCTCAACCTTTAAAACTAGATTATTCTACTTTTTATTAAAAAAATATAGTTAATGTTTATAATTTCTATAATCAATTTTTGTTGTCTTTAGTATTTTTTTTTTTTTTTAATTTCTATTATATATTTTGTTGTCATTACTATTGCTTATTGTTATTTTTATAAACATTTACATTACTATTATTAACTACTTTTAACTATTACTACTAATATTAATATTGTTATTATTATTATTATTATTATTGTTATTACTACTATTATTATTATTGATATTATAATTATTATTATTATTATTGTTGTTATTATTGTTATTATTGTTGTTATTGTTATTATTAGTAGTAGTATTATTAACACTGTTATTTTTATGTTATAAAGTTATTATTAACACCGTTATTTTTATGCTATAAAGTCTATTATTTTTATTATATATTATGAAAATTAGCATTATATTTATTTGAATTAGATATAACCCTGACATTAGCAGGTGTTTACTTTATATTAGTAAATTTACTATTTGTAAACATCCTTGAATGTAAAATCTTATTTCAGAAATAAATTATTGATATTGATTGTTTGATTAAGCATTTATACTCACAAAAGATCTTATCTTTCATTTGATCGGCCATGTGATAGCGCACTCATATACAATTCTCGCTGCGATTTAATTATCGTCATAAAGCGAATTTCTTCGCTTTTTGAACATGTAATTTTTTAAAAACAAACCTCTGACTCAGTTTCTAATCTAAAACTAACTGTTTTAGGGTTAACTAACTATTTTAGAAGCTTAAGTTCTAAGTTGTTATAGAAACAATAATAACTCAATTACATACGCGTTTAGACATTGAAAAACTACCTTTAAGGAGAGTGTAGCCGAAACGTAGCTTTTATTTGTATATAAAACTTTTCAAGATATACAACCCCGAATTTACATTGCTCATAACTTGAGAAAAAAACATTATTTTTAAGAGAAAATTTGAATGGCAACTCTTTTAACATTAAAATTTATTATGATAAATTGTAATCTTTAAAAATCTATTTAACGAATGTAGAATCTGGCTAAGAAACGTTAAGGTGACCAAGAAATGTCACCTTAACAAAAAAGTCGCCTTAAGTGTGGTATTTTTACCGCAAATAGTCACCTTTAGGTCGATCTAGGAATATATATATATATATATATATATATATATATATATATATATATATATATATATATATATATATATATATATATATATATATATATATATATATATATATATATATATATATATATATATATACATATATGTATATATACATATGTATGTATATATGTATATTCACAAACAAATAATAATAAAAAAAATCATTGCTGCCCAAACCTAAACCATTAGTTTATGTAGAATCAACTCCCTTAAATGTTATAAGCCTTTAATACGTATATACTTCGTTACAAGACTTTTTAAGAGAATCGTAATTTTTTTTTGTTTATAAATGTAAAATTTTTTTTTATATATACTAAAAAAAACTAAACTACCATTCTCATTTATGAGAAACAAAGATGCAAGTATAGTTACAATGAAATTATCATAATCTAAGAGAAAGTAAGTTTAGATTAAAGTTATTTCATAAATAAATCTTTTAACGAATTTATAAAGCTATTTCTATCTAGATTATTTCTACTTTAGCTAGCAACTGCTCTATGTTATTTATTTAAGTAGAACTTTTAGTAGAAATAACTTTGATTACATAATATTGAGCAATGATTTCTTTTTAGCTTAACCGGAAGACTTTATTTAGTTGTAACAATCATCGTTTATAATTAAGATTATCAAATCGACTGTACGTTAAGTAAAAATATGCAAAAACAATAATTTCATCTTATAAGGAATGGAAATCATAAATAGTGACAAACCTAAATTTTGACCAAAAAACTAAAGAGATAAATTGATTTAGAGTCATCAAGTTCTAAACTTCAAGATTCAGGTTGTTTTTTGAATTTAGCTATTAATTTAGCTATTAAATGCAGATATTAATTTTTTAATATCTGCAAGCTTTTTAATAATCTTTCAAAAATTGGTGTTATATTTAATATTCTTAACTAAATACTTCAATGTTAGTCTATTTAAAAGATTTGAGTGTGCAATCTTTTGTATTTGTTTTTTAATATTAATTTTAGAACGAAAGTGCAATGTATCACAATGGTTTGGACATTAGAGAAGCGTGTCCTGATATTACTGTGCAAAAATTTTCTAAATATAAGTTCATCTGTTTTTATTTAAAATTTTAGTTTAAAATGCATATGTTTTTTTAACAAGTTAATAAGTAAGAAACAAAACATTTTTTCAACAAGTTAAAAAAGACTTCCAGAGAAGTATCGCTGCTGTTTATTGTTATGATGAACTGCCATCAAGTTTTAAACCTTTTAGTGGAACATATATGTTAATAAATATTTTATTTTTATTTTTCAAAAGATTTTATTGTATTTAACTCAATTTTTAGTTTTCCACTGAAAATTGAATTTAAAACCATAAAATCTTATGAAAAATAAAAATAAAATATTTATAAATATATATATGTAAATTTATAAACATATACAACAGTTTTTCATTAATATTTTACTCTGTTTAATTTTTTTTTGATATATATAAGGTTTTTAATGATTTTAGGGAACTACCATGCCTAGAGTCTAAAATCAAAATTTCTTTATCTGCAGTGGATATCCTAGGGAAAAAGACTGCGTGTGAAGATTCATTATTTTTTTATGATAAAATAAATGTTATGACAATTTTATCAAAGCTTATATAATTTATAAGGTTTATATAAGGTTATTCAGTTTCATCAAACCTTATATAATATATAAGGTTTGATAAAAGTGAAATAATGTTAAATATTAAAGAAAAGTTTTGTTTGTTATTATATACTTGTTTACATTTATGTATAAAAGTTTCTAAAATAAAGTTATACACAATTAAACTAAATAAATTCTATACTTTTTTCAGCTCTTTTTCAGCTTCTGCTAATTGTGTTTTCGATAAAATTATGTTACAGTGTGTTATAGCATTTTTTTAAGAAAGCTAGAACTTTTGGAAATAAATCAATTAAAAAAAACTTTATTTTGTAGAGTAATTATAAGTAATTTTTAAATAAATATGGTGTGCATGTCACCTATATAGTTCCTTTTATATACTGCGTGTAATTTGACATCTGGAAGTTTTGCAAGTAAACGCAAAATGTTTAAAATTTTAGTTATTTATCCGAATCTAGGGTGTTCGACCTAAGTTTTCATTTGTTAAAAGGTTTTTTTTTCTGTATAACATAAGTTATTTACTCGAATAATTTATACTAAAAAACGGTTTTTTAGGAACAACGTTAAAAACGATAAAACGTTTCTTTTGGACTTAAGAAAAACCAAAGAAAAACGTTTTTAAAAAAACGACCGTTCACTGCTTCATATGGACGTTAAAAAACCATTAAAAAACGTTTTTGTAGGACCCTTAAAAAACGTTCACAAAATGTTTTTAACAAAATGTCCGTTCACCGTTTCATATGTACGTTTAAAAAACAGTAGAAAACGTTTTTAAGGGACTATTAAAAAAATTTGCAAAATGTACTTGTGCCTGGAAACTGTTTTTATTTTCGCTATAATTTAGATTTGGTAATAAATAACTGTGTGCGACAATAAATAAGTCTTTTAGGAAAACTTAGTAATTAACTTATTGCATACCACAAAAAAAAGTTTAAAGAGATAAGATATTACTTTTTCGGAATTCAAATCCCGAACAATAACTTTGTTGTATGAAATATACATGTATTTTCCAGCTTGTCTTTCAATTTTTTCAATTTTTAAAATTTTTTCACGTAGCGTCTTTTGTATAACATTTGTCTCCTAACAGTAATCTTCATATATGAAAATAATTTTACCTTTTAATTTGGAAGTGTTGTGGAGAATATCAATTTAATCTTTAAAATCCGGAAGTTTTAGGACTATTGTTCTATGTTTGTTGTTAACTACTTTGCCTATTCTATTTTCTTTTTCAATGTTTACACTTTTGACTCCTAATATGTCGTTATATATTTCTTTCACCTTTTTTTCACATTTAGCCCAGCTTTCGTTGTCATGTTCAGCAACATAATCAATTCTTAAATTATTACGCCTTTTCCTATCCTCAATCTTTCTGAGTTTTTTATTTATTTTTACAAGTTCATTGTTACTTTTTTGTCATTGATGTTTGCCAGGTTTTCTTTTGCAAGACAATTAATGGCGGTTTTACTTTTTATTTTAAAAGATCTTCATAAAAATTTAAACTTTCTTTGATATCTTCTACTTCCTTTGCAATTGATGCTATTTTTGTTGATTTTAGAGGAAGTTAAGTTCAACTCTGTCTAATCTATCTTTCATTATTTTTGCTTAAAAACTATGCTAATAAAAGTATTTCCTTGTTGCATAAGCATTTCTTTCGTCTCGCTCTTAAACGTCACAAACATTTCCATTAATAATTTTTTAACTTCATCAAGTGTGATAGACATGTTTAATAAGCATAAACTATTATAATATAATTAACTATTAATACCATAAACACTTTTTTATTTTATTTTCTTCAAGCAGCGAAAAAAGCGTGTCTTCACTTCAGCGTTCTTTTTTTTACTTTTTATAAGTTTTGTGTTTATATATATAATATATATATCTATATATATATATATATATATATATATATATATATATATATCTATATATATATATATATATATATATATATATATATATATATACATATATATATATATATATATATATATATATATATATATATATGTATAAATATATATATATATATATATATATATATATATATATATATATATATATATATATATATATATATATATATATATATATATATATATATATATATATATATATGGCGAGCAGTGAAATGTACACTAGTGTGATTCTATTTTTTAGTTTGTCATGCAAATCTTTTCTAAAACATGAATAATTGTATTCTAAGAGCAACTAAATAAAAAATAATTAAAAATTTGAAAATTTTACTTGGTCAAAAAAAAAATTACTTTATGGAAATAAGACAAAATTTTTTCTTTTTTTTAGTCTTTTTTTATTTTATGCATAAGCAAAAGAAATATGACAAAGTTTATAAAGTGAAGTTATTTTTTATTCGACATTTGGATAAATATTTCTGTTAAAAAAAGTCTCTCAAGAGCATCATCAGACTTAGCCCGGGAACATCGGATGTCCATAGCTCGGAGTCCTCTCTCAGCTACCTCATTTGTTCGATGCACATTCTTGAATGAGATTTTAACACCATGAATATGTCTTTTCAGAGCTTCTTGGGCTTTAATGCAACTTGATGTAGTTTTTTTTAAGTTTTCCCAGTTGGGTTCCTCTCTCATTTTAAACCATGCAAGTGACCAAGAACAGCTAATAAACTTAGCTATTTCTTTCAATAATGGTCGTTCTTCAGGAAGTAGAAAGTAGCCTAACAAGACATATATTGCTCTGCTGTTCCACCTTGCTGAGTGAGAACTTGTTAATTTCGTTGGTAGATGCAGTTTGGGTAAAATATTGGTGTCCAAATAGTGCCTAAATGCAATACATAACCTGGAAAAATAAACAATAAAATGGATCAACGCATTCATCACATATACAAATCATTGATATTGAAAATAATAATTTTTAATAAAACAAACCTAGCCAATAGCTTATAATCATCTCTCCAGGTTTTTACAGTAGAAGGAGGATGAGGTGTTTTATGCAGGATATTGTAAGATTCTTTCAATTGAGTCTACTTATTTTTTAGTTTTTGAATGAACTTAAAATTAGTTAGAGTAGGCAATTTTGATGGTGTTGGCAAGTGGAAAATTACCATTTTTTTCAAAACAAGGTCCAAAATGTGAGCATTGCATTCATATTAAGGAACAGGCCTGTTAAATAGCTTAGATCTTAAAATCCCTACTACTCCACCAGAACCATGATAAGATCCACCTGAAGTAAAATGGAATAACTTATTTAATTGTATTGTTTTATTATTTAAAAATAAATAATTTTAATTTTACTAACCTGTATTGACAGAGCAGGTGTCACAAACTATAAGGGATATTTTATGCACAACATTATACTCTAACAATGTTTCCGTTATCATAGCGGCTAGATTTTTAGAAGTTCCGCTAATATGTAATGTTTTGAGGCCAAGGTACCAAAATATTGGTCCATCAGACTGAAGGTCGATGACCATGCGTTCCACTTTTTTAATCCCATAATCATATGGTGCCACACCTTTTCCAACAAAGTGTAATATAAAGGATAATTGAACAGACAAAGCTTCTTTAAGTTTAAGTAGAGTTGTGACTTGCAACCTTTTACCAGCTTTAAAAATAGCCGATTGATTTGGAGTTGGAATTTCACTATGGAAATAACTTAATGAGCGAGTTACACTAACTCCTTTGTGGGTTGAGATACCAGCTTCTGCGCACATAATGGCAATTGGCATCGCCTTAAACCAAAAGTAAAATTAATATAAATTTAATAAAAAAACTTTTTTTATTTCTAAAAATTATTATTACTCACCTTTGATTTAAACTTCCGTTTGAGTCGTTCAAACAAAGGCTGAAAATCATCAACGTTATCATCATTTTCAGAGACTCTGTGTACAGTTGCTCTACATAATCAAGATCCATGTTTTTTGGTATCAATTGCCTGTTAGCAGGATGCTCAGCAACTGTTTGGCTGGTTAATACACAGCTCTTTCTATCATCCATATGATGATTGTAGAAGATCTGCTCTTCCCTCTTCAGCTTTATATTTTTATTAAGGATATTAAATGGCATTAAAAAATCCATATTCGATTTTCTCTTCAAACTTAATTTATTAGCATTCACAACTTCATTCAATTTTTTTGTGATGCCAGCTCTGGATACTGAGGGCATGCTAAATTTCACATTCCAGAGCTGCTCCAAATCTTTTGCTATTATTTGCATAACAGCTCTTAATGGTGGTGCGGGGCGTGTGTCAGCTAGATGGTGATAGTAGCCAAGAATGTGGCGGACTTCTGGAATAGTCTTAAAATTGGCTAAGAATTTAGTCCGTAATCCATAAGGCGCTGCTGAAGCAAGCAGTTCCCGAGATTCCTTTGAACACGGTGGTATTAAGTTGTTTGCTTTTCTCTTTAATGCTCCTTTAGCACTTATGTGGAACATATTTAGGTAAATATAATTATAACTAAAATCGAAAATGGAATAAAGTTATTTTAATTCTAATCCACCAATAATTGTTAAGCTAGTTTTATATTATATTCACTATTAACTTCAGCTATTTAAAAAAATATCATACAAATTATCCATTTTTTTGCCTAAGTATTTTGTCTCATTTCCATAAAGTAACTTTTTTTTTGACCTAGTAAAAATTTTAATTATTTTATATTTACTTGCTCTTAGAATACAATTATTCATGTTTTAGAAAAGGTTTGCATGACAAACTAAAAAATAGAATCACACTAATGTACACAGCAGTAAACTTCTATGCTTTTACTTTTTTGTATTTGAAAGAAAAACTGATACTCAGATATGAAGAATGTAAACTTGAAGACAAAGGCCGAATTGATAGAAAATGGTTAAAAAAACATTTTCTACAAACTCTGCTTTCCAGAAAGATCTACTAAATATTAACTCGAAAAATTCGAAAAGTCTTGATAAAAAAGAAAAGAAAAAACATCATAAGAGTTTTTCCTCAATTGATTTTGTTGATGAAAACAACACATCAGAAATTCTGTCTTCAAAAAACTGGATAAATGCAGTTCCGAAAAAATACAACCCAAGGTCATCAACTTATCCACCAAATACCTGACCACTGCCCAAATAAAAATTCTATCAAAAGGACCTAAATTCTGCCCAACAACTAAAGGAAATTATTTACATATTAACTGTGATATTAGACAATTTACAAGAAAACTTAGATTAAAAGAAAAATTCTACGAACTGCAAAATAATGATATTAGTATAATAAAAAAGAAATCTAAATATAATGTTAAAACAAATATATCTGAACTTAATGAAATAATATCGAAAATTGAGCAAGTGAATCCTGTCAAACTTCAATCAATGTTATCAAAAAAGCAGATAAAGGTAACACTCAAATTGTAATGGACTCAACATACTATAAAGATAAACTTGTTAATCAAGATCATCTATCTTCTTTAAATACTTATGAAAAAACAAATTTCGACTTAGATAAAAGAGTTTTCAAAAGTCTTTCAAAAATGATTGCTAAACATAAATGTCTAACACAAAACGAAATAGACTACTTTACAAATTTTGAATGGAAATCTAGTACTTTTACGTTATTCCAAAAATTCATAAATGTAATGAAATAATTAAAAAGGTTCAAGAATCTAGCACTCCGTTTATAGAAATAAAACCTCCAAAAGATTTAAAAGCTCGACCTATTATTGCTGGAATAGACTCACCAACATCACACTTAAGCCAGTTTCTTAATATAATATTACCTCCGATTGTAAAAAAACGAAAAACTTATATAAAAGATGATTGGGATTTCTTAAGAAAAATCCATAGAAACATTG
>NC_088933.1:32927500-32970000 GCF_038396675.1 Hydra vulgaris | reverse complement strand
CATATACGCTAATGACAAAAAAAATCCAAAATAAAACTGAATTTAAAATTACGAATTTTTTTGTCAAAAAAAGTCAAATCATGAAGTATAAAAATGCAAGTTTCTTAATAACCAGAAGTGCTACAAAATTGATGTACATTCACTTTTTTTATAAGGTTAACGTTGTTAAAAGAATTTTAATTTGTCTAGCAAATCCAAACTTTGTCTCACAACTAAAATCGCGTTTAGTGTTTCATCCGAAAGTCCAGTTCTCAAATGAGTGTAGACCATTGCAAAACTACTTAAATCTTGTTAAACTTTAATCTGAGAAAACGCAGTACCAAAAATAGCTTAAGAAATCTTATAGCATTCCTCCCAATTATAATCATCACTTTTTAGATGCCAATATTCAAGAATATTAAAATTTTCGTTTACCCCAATACGTGGCTCACTTAACACAATATTTGTTATTTGCAGATAAATTCTTGTATTTCGCTTAACATGTATGGTTTGACGTTGACCTCCTTCTTAAAGAAAATAGATTTGTTATTAGTTATTTATAAAGCAACAAATTTTATCTAATTTATCTGATTGAATTCAATCAAATTACTAAGATATACAACAGCTTTGAAAATTAAACTTACTTTGTAAATCAATAAAATGGTATACTAATTTTTAATTTGATTTTTAAAAAGAAAAAATGGATGAATTTATGAACCTAACACTTGACATTATTAATTTTCTATTGATGACGAAAGTCATTAATATAAAAGTAGTAAGTATTATCGAATTATTATTGATTTACAATGAAAACTTTTGAATGCTAAATGAAAAAATATCCTTTTATTTAAAGTATTTATTAAAAGTTTCATTTAAGTCATTATATATCAAATATTTATTATGTATCAATTATTAAATAATGTTGAAATATTCAAAAGTTGAGTCAAACGGTCATCCTCTGTATCTCGTACATTTTCATCCGGTCGAGCAATTTCTATTTGTGAGTTTATGAAATAATGAATTTTAAGTAGGTAATTTACTCCACGGCTTCTCAATAATTTGTTGAAGACTTCACGACCAGCAGTACTCCATGCGAAACGGGGATCCAATAAGAGTGCAGCAATGAAAGCAATGCGCTCAAATACTTTTGCAAACATATATTTAAAGCTTCAAGAAGTTTATATTTGAAATTTTTTTTTTCATTGGGAATTTTTTCCAAGTTCATTGCCATTCTCATCCATTGTAAAAAGGAGTCCGACGTGGTATAGTCTGTTCTTTAAAATTTCTTCATTGCAAAAAAAATTGGTTCAAATACTTTTGTATATTCTTTAATAAATTTCCAGATTTTTTCAATTTGTCCAAATCTTTTGAAATATAGCAAGGTTTTCAAACATATCTGATGCCAAAATATACGTATTACCCCGTCTTGGAGCAATATCTTTGCGTGGTCTTTTAAAATTAGCAAAAATTGCATTTTATTTAGGTGCACGTGTATTTTTTATGAATTTTTTATTTCAGAAAGAATGGCTTCAAACGGTTCAGTAACACCTTGAGCAGCTAATTGGCAAATGTGCGCTACACAAAACACTTTGTGCAGATTGTACAAATATTATTTTCTAACAAATTCAACCGTCTCCAATGTTCTAGAGTTGGCGATTGTCTTTCTCTTCGTCATTTGTATTTTCCGTATTTTCAACAACAACTTCTTCTAGATTGACTCGATCAAGCAAATCAAAATCTTCAAAATCAAACTTTTGTGCTTGCGCGACAAATTCATTACAAATAATCATTTGAATTTGAATTTCTTTGATACTATTAGGAGCTTTGATCATGTTTTTACCTTGATCGGAACAAGTTGAGTAAATATTGTCAACTCCATTTAGTACTTTCGCAAGCATAGCAGTCAGATGATCACCTAAAACCGTCACAAATTGTTGTCCGTGCTGAGTGAGCATTCCCAATGTTTGATCATACAATTTTCCGTCTTTTGTCGACCGAATACTTCCAGTAAAAACATTCTTATTGAGATTAAACGCTGAATCAAACATTAATGACGAATATACATTTTCTATGTCCAATAATTCATTTCTGTTTCCAATAATTTCATATTTCTAACAATTTCTATTTCCAATAATTTCATAAATTTGATTAGCAGCTAAGGAAAAAATTATTTTGCTCTCTGACGATTCCATGTCACACCAAAAGCTTAAAAAGCTTATCTAATTATTTCATTCTTCCTCATGTCATCAGCAACCGTCATTGGCAAATTTCTCATTAGATATAACTTTGTAAAACCTCTAGATATAACCTTTTGCGAAAACTGTTTTTAAGAAGAAAAACTTTTTGTTAAATAAATTACATTTTTGTATGGTTATATATGTATCGTTTTTCTCTTGTAACGTCCCTGGTTACGGGAAAACTATCAATAAAACGCATTCTTGACTCCTTTTTTTGCATTATATTTTTCAGTTTTGTTAGAAATGCAAGCAACAAGTCATATTTCAAAACCTCATATTTGAAAATCCGTGCTTCGATCCTTCGTTTTAAGTCATCATTTCAAGCTAAAAATCTGTAATTGAGTAAAAATGAACAAATCTAATATAGCAAATTGTGATGAAAGTGTTACGATAGAGTGAAGTTTTCTACTAAACGTCTTAGAAAACGTAAACGTTCTTTTTATGGAATGAGAAAGCAAGAAAAAACTGTAAATATTGTTTTAAATAGTGTCAATGGTAATGATGTAAATATGACAAACTATGTAAATACTGAAAGTCATTATGTATATGAAAGTGCATCAAAGAGAAAAGTAAAGCCACTAATGGTACAAAGTAAAAACTCAGACTATGTTAGTGGCTACTAATTTATTGACACGGCAATTCTTGCTTCAATATTTATGAAACTTGTATGTCCTGAATGTTTGCAACCATCTCTGTTATTGTTAAGCGAGAATAAAAAAAGTCCTGCAAAGGATTTGCATCCAATTTATTATTAAGCTGCATTTGTGGCTTTAAATTAGACTTTGAAACATCAAAAAATGTAGCAAGTTATGATATCAATAAAATAGTGGCATATGCAATGAGAACACTCGGTCAAGGCTTATCTGGTCTACATCGGTTTACCATGTTAATGAATATGCCTAAAAGATTATGTAAATAAACTACAATGTTATTGCTCAAAAATTGACAATCGCAGCACAAACAGTTGCTAATGATACTATTCATGAAGCTGCACAAGAATTCCGAGAAGATAAATCTTTTAATGAGATATTAGATACTGGAGTTTTGGTTGATGGAACATGACAAAAAGGGATATAGCTCAAATAATGGCGTTACCGCAGTATTGTCCATCACAAATGGGAAGGTTTTAGATGTTGAAGCATTATCTAGAAAATGTAAAATATGTGAAAAAATTCAAAGTACCACTAATTCAAACCAGAAACCAGCATAAAAAAAGGACACGCTTGCAATAAAAAATGTGAAAGATCAGCTGGTGGGATGTAAACTGCTCGCGCGATAAAGATATTTAATCGCTCTCTAGAGAAATTTAACTTGAAATACTCAGAGCACAACTATTTTCCAAATCACAATTACTGTCACCACGAAAGAAGTTGTTTGTCTCTGGAAGACGCATGAGCTAGTTTTCTAGTCATAAGTCAGTTATAAATCCATGCATAGGTGTTTCCATCCATCCATAGCATAGGTGTTTCCATCCATCCATCCATAGCATAGGTGTTTCCATCCATACATTAGGTGTTTCCATCCAATCCATCATGGTTTTCTGGGGTATGACTGGGCTGGCTTGGTGTAGTTAAGAGATAAATCTTTTACGCTGGTTACTAACAACACAAGACTCTACTGAACGACATAAACAGCACGGACTTACACATTACACCGATACGCCCTTATGCACATATAGCCTTTTTACATCTTTTGCTTGCTTTTTGTTCTTTTATATGATAAACTATCTTTGTTTGAACTCATTCTTATTTAGGTTATATTTTCTTTTAATATATAGTATGTGGTTGGAATGTTAAATGCCGATTTGTATGTTATGTATATGTGGTTATCATGTGTGATTGTTTTTCATTTTAGAATTCATATAAATATATATATAAGAGCGTATCTTTTTGACTAGCGGCTTTCGACATGTTTTGTTGATGGGACGTCTTTTTGTTTTTTGTTATGGTCTCAAAATTACGTTTAATTCGGACCGTAGAGAAAGCTTTACTTTTTCGGAAACTTCAATTTAGATATGGTCTCAAAGTTACCTTTAATTCGGACCGTAGAGAAGACTTTACTTCTTAAACAATATTTTCCCCGCCTCTTACATCGTTTTTATATGACTACTAATATCATTGCTTCATCACCCAAAATAATTTTTTAACCACTCATTAGGCTTAAATTTATCTGGTCTTACTTTAGTGTTTAGTTGATCTTATTACAATATTCTTCGGTGTATAATTTATCCGCTGATTTTCATGTTGTTGCTGTTATCAAGGAGCTTTTGTGCTATATTATCGTACGTTCATTACTCGGCTTTATTTTAATTTTCACAGACACAATTTTCGTCTTTTATTATTATTAAGAGAATTTCTTATAACCTCCACTACATGTTTAAATCATTACATTTTTGCAGGCGATATATATATATTTTTTTCTACTTTCTAATATACTTGATTTTTAGTTATGATTTTAAGTTGCGCGGGTTGTTTCATTTTCTTACACTTTAGATTGGTTAACAAAATTCGAATGAAGTATCTATGACAACGTTAGAGTTTTTTGAATACTCCATTACGTTTTATTTTATTTTAAAAGGGTTTTTAATAGAGTATATTGCCATTTGATTGTTTTTGGTTTATTGTGCTGTAAGTACATATGTGGTTTGAATGGTCTTAGGGAAAATTTATTAACATTATCTGTTTACACACTTTAGTTGTTTTTAGTTTTGTTTCTGGCGTTTTTATTTGAATTTTAATTTATTGTGCGTAGTTTTTTCTACCGTTGGTATGGTAAGTGATTTATTTAATTATTTTTATTTATATTGTGCAGTAGATTAACACTTTTCATATCATTAAAAAAATATTAGTGCTTTACAAATTTGGGTATGGTTGGGTTTTGGCTATTTGTAGTGAATCCTTTTTTACTGCAGTATGGAATAGGCGTAAGTCGCGGGGTAAAGCATAAGTGGCGATGATGTTTGTCTGACGGGATAAACTAGTTATAAGTGCTGATCCTCATCGAAACGCCAGTAATAATAGACGCGACTCTGAGGAGATGTTTATTACTTAATCACTACACAAATTATGTTTACACATTGGCATTAATGATTTTTTTTCCATTCTGAGGCCTTTCATTGTTTTATGCATACTTTTTATTTTTTAATGTATTTTTTGTTTTATTTATTTTTTGTTTGGTGATATATTTTTTGTTTATCTTAGTTCATATTAGTATATATATAACAATTTTTTTTTTTTTATTATTATTATTGTTAGTACTGTTTAGATGCATTGTCTGTCTTATTTTAAATATTCCTCTATTAATCTTTATTTTTGTCTTGACAACTGTCAAAATATGCTTTGTTTGAAAATTAATTCTCCTTTATTCTAATGTATTTCATTTCTTCCCTCAGGCGTTCACTGCTCGTGTGTGACCATTCGGCGAATTTTATATATGTCGGAATTATATATATGCCAAAGTTTATAAATAAAATAAAAAATTTTTTTTTTGCTATCAATCGAACATGAAAAAAATGCAAAATTTTAGCTTTTAACTATTCAAAAGTTCAAATGGTTTGAATGTTAACATGAACATAAATGTTACAAGAGCTTGCTGTTACCATACATGTTTCTTCGTTTACATTTTTTTTTATGAATAGATCATTGAAAAATTATTACTTCCTGGGCCCTTTTACTCTTACACTGCATGTAGTCGGTAAATTTATTACGCGTTAAGGTCGAATTTATTAAGCTAGTTGGCTGATTAAATTACTTTAGAGAATCCTAAACACCTGTTTTGTTTTTTGACACCCGCTATATGTTTATATTCCGAAATCCGAATGAAACACTCAGGTGAAGGTAATAGCAAAAGCTTTACTACTGTCAAAGCATGTTGAAATAATTAAACTGGATTGTATTGGACGTTTTCAAAGGCACTTTGGATCTCGTTGTCGGCAATTAAAAAAACAGGTCAATGGCTTAAATGGTAAAGGTCGTTTAACAAACGCTTCAATTGATCGTATGCAAAATTATTATGGAATTGCTATAGGAAAAAATTATGGAAACCTTGAAGGTATGAGATCATCTGCTTCAGAAAGTTTATTTGATGTAGCATCTTTCAGCAAAAATAATTGGCATTACCAACATTAGCCCACAGGTAAAGACAGTTGGTGTAGATACAATCGCGAAAAAGCTAATGGTACGAATTAGTTTAAACCAGTACTAGGTCTTCCTATTGATATTGTACTTAGATTGAAGTCTATTTATGTAGATCTAACTTCAGATGCTTACTTGAATTGATTACTTCATGGAAAAACACAGAACCAAAATAAAAGCTCCAACACAATGATATGGTCCAGAATACCGATGTTCAAAAATGTTTCGCTTACACAACTAAAATTTGAACTTTACGATGCTATTGGAGTTCTTAATAAAGGAATAAAGTCTAGTATACTTATATATGAAAAAGTTTGTATGATACTAGGACAGCATACCATTTCTGGATCCAATTACTTAAACCAGAGAAGAGTCATCATGTCAGTATATAAAAACAAAGACACGATCAAGGAACGAAGGATGATTCTAAGATGCCACAAAGATAAAAAATCTGACAAATTTGAACAGAAAGAAGGAAGTTTGTATGGGGCTGATGTTTGTGATTAAAAACAAATAATAATATGCTTTTTTATGATTACATTTCTTTCATTACTGTTAGTTTATATTGTTTTTAACCTAATTTTCTCTTAATTGTCATTTTTCTCAGAACGCAGGTTTTTAACCTCCAGGCATCTTGAAAACCTTTTGACCAATTTATACGAAGTTTTTAGGAAGTGTTCCTCCCATAAAAATGTATACAATAGCAGACAACTTTTTTTAAAACTTTTTTAAACAGAAAAAATTTTAGAAATTGTTTATAATTTTTGTGCTTAAAATGATAGCAAAAGTTTTTATAATTTAATTCTTTTTATTGCATAGATCTATAAATAAACTGGGAAAAAATAGCTATTAATGACTTTCTGATCGACTGCAGTCTTTGCCAGGGTGAAGGAACTGATTTCCCTTTTTTCCTTAGTTATCAGGTTACCATGGCAACATGGTGCTATATTTTATGATAGAACTTTTTATTTTTAATATAGTTTTGTTTAAAGCATATAACAACATTGTAAATGCTTTGCTTTAGAAAATAATTTTTTGAGGAACGTTTCCCTTTAAAGAAGTAAAAAAAATTTTATACATTTTCAAAAGAAGAGTTTATAACAAATAATTAAACATATTTCATAAGTTTATAAAAAAATTATTACACATTTTCAAATGAAGAGTTTATAGCAAATATTTAAACATATGTCAAGAGTTTATAAAAAATAATTAAACATATTTTTGGATCAAAAAATACTTTTGTTACAAGATTTTTGCTTGAAGTGGGTATTACTTCTGCAATTCTTTACTTAAATGACGGTAGATACGGTCTTAACAGAGTTTTTAATTTCCTTTATGTAAAATTTAACTTGAAAAGTTTCTTAGCGTTTTATCAAAAAGATACAAGTTGCTTAAAAATTATGCCAAAAAAAAAGACGATGTCAAAGTTAAAAAAGAATATCATGCTTATTATACTTAGCAAACAATTGCTAAGTTTCAAAGCTTAAGCTTTACTATAACTTCAAAAATTGCGTTGCAAGTGCAGTTATTAAAGCTTTATATTGACGTGATTTTGACAATTTTGTGCTTTTTGATGAAAAATCCACATATTTAGCAATTTTTACGTTGTAAGATATATATTAACTAATTTGAATCAAATGGTGGTCTTTAAATTTTTGTTTCAAACCTAATTCCCTTTTTTTTGTTTTTTTATTTTTTTGGCAAACGATGCCCTTCTGAGAAGGGCATCGTTTTAAGGGCATCGTTTGCCAAAAAAATAAAAAAACAAAAAATTTGCTATTCTACATAAAATTATTAACGATGCCCTTATGACAAAATAAACCTTATTCTGCTTATAAATTCACTATTATAAGCATTTTGTCATAAGGGCATCGTTTTTAATTTTATGTAGAATAGCAAATTTTAACCATTTTATTGTGGGATTATATTATGAAAAATCTACACCATCTAATATTGATGATTTAATTTTTTATTTTTTAAATACATACAGACGACTTCACTTAAACGGAATATTTTTAGACAAAAAAAATATAATGTAGTTATCAGGGCATTTGTATGTTATGCGCTTGCAAGAGCAGTTGTTAAAGGTACAATTAGTCATAACGGATACAATGCTTGTGAAAGATGTACAGTTAAAAGGAGCTTTTAGTTTACAATGAATATAATAAAATAGGAAACAACATACCAAAATTAGATAGCGTTAGTAAGTTCCTGATGGCTGAAGGCAGTATGTTATTATTTATTTTTTAGTGAATTTTTATTTAAACTTATCAAGTTTGTAAAAATATACAACAAAAGTTGTTTTGTGAAGTTGTTTTAGTTTATAGAGTTTCAAAAGAGAGTGTTATATTTACTTACTGATACAAGAAATGAGCTACGAAGCCAAAACACAGTGAGCAAGCCTGCTTATAATAGTGAATTTATAAGCAGAATAAGGTTTATTTTGTCATTAGCTGAATTTGATGAAGTGGACAAGAAATTAGATGACAAAAAAATACAATCATCATCGGTGAGTTTTAATAAGTATTTTATTAAATAGTTATATCCTTAAGTTTCAGAACTTTTTTTAATTTTATGTCTAGAGCTTTATGTCAAAACCTATTAAAACTTGTAACTGTATTTATTAGAACAATGGCTTCCTATTTGGTAGTATAATTTCAATGGTTTAAGGGCAATAATTGTTTAATATCCGCAGTTTCATTTTCATTGTTATGATTATTATGCATTATGAGCAGGGTTCGGCAATTTTTACAACCAGATACTATTCCTAGTGTTAACTTGTTATTCAAATCAGGTCTCATTATTTTTTTTCGTTATACTACCAGAAGATCACTAGACCAGGTTTACAAGCTCCTTCTACAATGAAATTGAGAGTTTTATATCCAAGCTTTCTTTCTTCAAGATAAGTCTTAAGCTTTTCTAAAAAATATGTCTGTTCTAATATGGAATCAATTTAATGTCAGGACCAGGACAATATAAAGACAAATAACATTTTTGTATTGTTTTAGAGCAAGACTAAAATTATTATTAAATTTTAGCAGAACAAATAAAGTGATTTAAATTAAATGTCATTTTTATCAGTCACATTAAGATATATGATTATTTGTATAAAGATAATTAAAATTTCAAACAATTATATTAGCTTTACGTAATGTTTTTTTTTTAATTTTCTTTAAAAGATAGAATTCACAAAATAATGCTGAGGTAATCAAAATGATTTTTAATTATTGATGAACTTTAGTGATTAATTTATTTAGAAAAAATTTGTTTCATAATGAGTTCAATTTGAAATAAAAGTTAATAATAGTTTTCACATAAATAATATTAGTTCTCTTATCTATTAAAATTTAGAACATTTTTTTAACAATTTTTTGGCCTCCACGAATATGAAAGAAGGGTAACTAAAACGATGGAGTAACTAAAACTTTAACTGATTGCATTTTGTCTGACTTCTTAAAATACGCTCCATTTCGAAAAGGTGGCGTAAAAGAAAAGAAATTAGATTGATTGTTATAAACACTTATATATATTTCATAAAGAATTATTTCGTTTTCAGTTAATTCAGCACTAGCAGAAAGCAACCCGTAGTACGGATTATGGTCGGTCTGTTTCATAATTAGTTTATAATGGCTGTTTTCCACAATTCAAAGTTGCGAAATCTTAACAAATACCTTTTTTGAAAAACGCCTTCAAATTGAAAAAATTAAACCATCGGTAAAATTAACATAAAAAGTATGAGAAGGTAAAATAATTTACCAATTATTTAACATTTTTTTGAATAATTTACAACTAACATAGGTCATATCAGTGTTAGGAAGAACCATTTTCCTCGACATTCCTAGGTTCAACTTTAATTAATTAATAAGGATAATATGAAGTGAACATATATTATACATGAGTTATAAATTTATTAGTATCCCCTTGATTCGTATTTCTTTAGAAAAAACAAATTGTCTTTAAAACGTTAAATGCACACAACTAAATAAATTTATTAAAAATAACTAAGCAATCGACTACAAAAACGTTTCAAACAAAAAAAAAAAATTAATTTACAATCAAACATGTGTATAACATATTTGAAAAAATTTTTAAATTTTGATCTTTTATATTGCATTAATGCGTCATTTGACAAACCTAAAATAAAAGTTCCAACAAATAAGTACCCAGCTAGCACGCATAAGCTGGGCCAACATCGGGCCGACGTCGAAAAATTGGTTGGCCGATGGTCGGTAATCGACGTTGGCTTAACGTCGATTTGGTAGTAAGCGCGACGTCGAAACTAACCGTTGGGCTAACGTTGGCCCAACGTCGGATTTCGACGTTGGGCGAGCGTCGTATTTTGACGTTGGCTCAACGTAATATTTTAATAATAATAGTTTGAATTTGTTTGCAAAATTATTGCTTTTGATTCAAAAGATGTGCATACCTTTTGAATCAAAAGTAAAGTTTTGCAAACAAATTAAAACTAATTATTTAATTAGAAAACTGTTTCTTTAACTAATGTGTAACTATTTTTTTAGAGAAAACGCAGCTTTTTCTTCAAATAAAGTGCAACTATTAATTTAAATAAAGCGCAATTCTTTGTAATGTTTATTAAAATGTCCGAATAAGTTAAAATAAAATTTGGCGCTAATAAACAAAAGTAAATATTGATGCTGAATAATGAACCAACTTTAATTTAATAATTACACAGAGGAAATCGAAACTTGTTATAATAATTATTATAATTAAGTTAAAATAATAGTATAAACTATACACATATCTAAACATAATGTTCTTTTTAACTGCTTGGCATCCTAACGAATCTTTACTTCGCTTTAGAGCAACTACAACGTTCGAATGCTCCTGGTTATACAATTTGATAGTCTTTGATAATCTTTAATTTGATAATCTTTGATGAGCTTTAGGCATTGCCATAACTACTGTTAAAATTATAAGTATTATGTTATAAATTTATATGAGTGTAAAATGCACATAAATAAAAACGTAATATATTTTTTTTATGTATTACCTGCACAAAAATGGTGAAAAAATAATATGTTCATTTGTTGACATTGCAATCGTTTTTTCAAGTCATCGTCTATACACAAAAATTATCGAATAATAGTATCACTGCAATAATTAGAGACAATAAGCTTCAAAACTCTACTATAAAAATGCTAAAAGAATTCCAATTACCATTAAAATGCCACAAATATATATAATTAATACACTCCTAAATAATTGTTACCTTCTCCCTCTTTAACAGCTGTCAAATAAATTAAGAAATAAACGCCCCTTTAAACATAACTGAAAAAAAAAAACAATTTAAACAAAAGCTTCTTTCAGTAAATAATTATAAATGTCAATAGATAATAATGAAACAATAAATAACAAAAACATACAATACAAAAACTATACAGAAACAATATGTTATATAATATATTATAACTTAAGGAAATTTTAACAACATACAATTATAATGCAGAATAAGAATTATAATACAGGAATGAGGTTCACGTATTTAATACCAATATCTTTTATCTTCGTAAAACACATGCATTTACTAACAATATGTTATCTTTGTAAAACAAAACCATCTACTAAAAATATGTTATCATTGTTTAACACATGCATTTACTGATAAATAAATATTTAACATTAATGCTGATCAAATAAGCATCTTTAGCTTTGTAACACAGAGAAAAATCAAAATTTGTCACAATATTTATTACTACATTAAAATGTTCATACAAACTATACATATATTTAAATATAATAACGTACTTTCATCTTCGCAGTCATTTTCCTTACAAATCTGTCGTCTTCATCTTTCAACTCAAAAATCTAAATGCATCTCTTTATACGATGTGATAGTATTGAAATATCTGAAATAATATCTGAAATTAACTTTTAAGTAAATATTTGTGTATCTATCTATATCTCTCTCTCTCTCTATATATATATATATATATATATATATATATATATATATATATATATATATATATATATATATATATATATATATATATATATATATATATATATATATATATATACATATATATCTATATATCTATATATCTATCTATATATATATATATTTCTTGATATATATATATATCTATATATATATATATATATATATATATATATATATATATATATGTATATATATATATATATATATATATATATATGTATATATATACATGTGCATATATATATATATATATATATATATATATATATATATATATATATATATATATATATATATATATATATATATATGTATATATGCAAGTTCCAGTTTATCCTTGGTTTTTCTTTTTTGCTATTGAAGAGGGAAATAAAAACCAAGAGTAAAGTGGGAGTGTATTAATAATACGCCTTTTTGGCATTTTTATGGTAAGATAAATTCTTGTAATACTTATTTAAAAAGTAAAAATATAAATTACAAAACAAATTATTCTCTGAAGTATCAATCAAAAACACTTCATTTAATAAATAACTATGTAAGTATGAAATAACATAGAAAAAACAACATACATTTATAATCAATGCAGTATAGGAATAATAATGCAGGAATCTTCAGAGTAAGGTAAGCACATGCATTTACTAACAATATCTGTTATCTGGCAACATTTCAATGAATCAAGTTTGTTTCTGAGTACTTTACAAATACTTAGTCTTGAAGAAGGCAATGGAAAAGTAAATGCATCAGAAACAGTGCTAAAACTTTGACATATTAAATTTATATAACTTCCTTTTTCAGTAATATTACGAATAAGATTTACACTTCCATCTTTTGCAATAAAACAGTTGTTACCTTCAGATATTTTAAAAAACCAATACTCTGTTTGAAACTGTAAATATTGTCTTACATTAAATTCTCCAGGAGTTATAAGAATTCCTTCAAAATGTTCTTTTGTTAAGATAGGAAATATCTTTTTTATATCTTCCTGTTTATTATGAAAAATTTGTTTTTCTTCAAGTCGACGCAGTAACTGTTGAATAGGGGTTTGAGGTTTTCGAATTAGTTTTTTTAATTGACCAAGCATATTTTCATATGGAAAACTACTAAATTCATCTAATGGTCCTAAACGTTTCACATCTTGTGCTATATGGACTAATGAATGCACATTATAAACTAAACACTCTTGTCCATAAAGGTTAGCAGCCTTACTGACAAAATCAACCAGTAAATTGTTTGCAAAATCTGTGTAGTTCTTTGAGAGCTCAGAACTAGTAAGAATTCTAGATGCAACATATAATAACAAAAAATGATCAAGCAAATTTGTTGGTAAAACTCCATCTAGTGCAAATGGACCTAAATACAACAAAAACAATCTAAATTCAGTTGCTTTCCATCGCATGATCTCACTTAAAGCTCTTGGTTTTCTTGCAAACTCATATGGAATATATGCAACATAACTCAACAACTTGTCAGACAATTTAGAAACATTTCGTGAACTAATACGAACATTTAAAGGACCGATTGGTCTTTTCCAATACAATAAGGATCTTCTCATAACTCCAAGACAGCCTAAATGCATAAAGTCAAGTCCAAACTGTGTTACACCACCAATATTCAGTGGCTTTAAAGCATAAGGACTTCTATGATGGTCTTCATCAGACATTTGATTAAATGAAATGTCAGTTCTCAAGCGATCATTTAGTTGTGGGAAAATCACTTTACCAACATAATGACCCACTTGAACACATTTTTCACAAGAATTGTAACCTGAATGGTACTTGATACCTTTGACAAAAGCCCTTGCAGGAGCATCACAAACAAAAGAATGAATTTTTAATTTAAAATGTTTTCCATTAATCAATAATCCATTATGAAGAAGTGACAAAGTTTCCTTAACAAAGTCCTCAAAAAACTCTACAGCACTTGAAGGTTTTTCTTGGCCACAGAAAACCCCAATAACAAACACTGTTTTAATAACATTGTTTTTAAGCATACCAAGTATGGGCCATAAACTTGTTCTACTACTTTTAAAAAGAGGTAATCCATCTGTATTAAATTGAATTTCGAAACAATCAATATCAGGGAGTAGACAGCCTTGCAAAACTTGTCGAATTCCTTTTTCCAGCCAGTTATGACTGTACTCTCCTCCACTGGCCAGTTTCCTAATCACATGTTTTCTAGGGGTGTTTAATAATGTTCTTGGATCTTTTGGCAGGGATGGAAAGTATTGTCTTAGCAACAAAAGTAGTGCACCAATAGCTAACAAAGAAACTTTAAAATTAACAGCCCATTCAGCCAAGGAGCTGACAATGTCTTTTTCTTCATGGTCGCTATTCATATTACTTTCATTTTCTGAGTCTGAATGAAAATAAAAATTTTCATCAAGATCATAGTCATATTGATTACTATTTCCATGAGCAGTAAAATTATCTCTTGCAGTGTCATTATTATCCTCATATACCTTGTCATCATAATAAAGACTTCCACAGTCATTAGAAACATTACAAGTAGCAACATTATTTTTATGATTGCAACTTTCACCATAAATTTCTTTCATATCTCTTTCTACTTGCTCTCTCACTTTTCTTCGAATTGCTGTATATGAGGCAGCCATCTAAACTATTGTTAGAGAAATTGTATTATAAAACATAAAAGATTTATGTAAATTCAATTGAGGAAAAAATAATGAAACCCCTTCTCTGTAGTATTTAAACTTCACCACCGAACTCATTATTTCATTACTTTTTATGGGTTGGGGTTTGGAGTAAATATTTGAGTAAAAATTTTTAAATAATAGTTATGTAAGACAATCACAAAGACTAGGACAAAAAAAGGATCAAACAGATTTACATATGCATATCTGTGTAAGCAAAACACTGAATAGCTATATGACTTTCTTATATTGCATATTGATTTACGATAAGGTAACAAACACCAAAATGAAATAAAAGTATTTAGTACCTGTTTTTAATGATTATTTAATGAAACCTTGTGCTATGCAACAAAAATTAATGGTATATCTTTTCAAAACCACTTCTTAACGTGATTCAATCTTTTTCGATTCTCCTACTGCCACTTCTTCTCGTGATTCAATCTTTCTATGTTTTAAAATTAAATCTTTACTTTTTTGCATAACTTAAATGAATAACTACTTATAAGAAATAAAACTTGATACACAACCACATAAAAACAGTTTTTTACACAGGTTTCTTCATAAAAAATAAAACCAAGGTTGGAAAAAAGATGCCAAATTGATCACTTTTAGGTTGGCAGTTAGATCAGAATGTCTAAAATAGGCTGAATAAAATAGGCAGTTAGATCAGAATGTCATGCCTAATTGCGAGGGCTGCGTGTATATATATATATATATATATATATATATATATATATATATATATATATATATATATATATATATAAACATGGTTACATATATAATTATCCTATTTTAAATGGCTTGAAGTTCTTCATGGACTATTTAAAATTAAAATAAACTTGAATCTGTTTAACGGGCGACAACTAAAAACAAGACTAGACTTATAGACACATATCTCTTTACAGAAGTAAGATAAAACAAAAAGGAAAAATGTTCTAGAAAGTATTTTCATTATAGTTTTTAAATATATAATCAGTTGTTCTCAATTAAACCATTTCTTCTGACTTTATCAACTAGGCCTGGTATAGACTGAGTTAGGCTCCGTATGAGCTCAATATCAATTTTATTAACGCAATACTTGATTCTAGAACGTAATTTTTAAAGATTTTCTGCATGGCAATTATTCTTGTAGACAAGGCCTTTCGAAATACTCCAAAAATTTTTGATAGGACGACATTTTGGCAAGTTTGCAGGGTTTTCCACATTCTCAACATAATGTACGTTTTCCTTGTTTAGGTACATGATTACTGATTTTGCATAGTGAGATGATGCTAAATTTGGCCAGAGTAGAAATGCACTATCTGAATGATACTTATTGATGAATGGAATAAGTCTCTTCTTAATACATTTGTTTAAATAGATTTTTTGATTTACAGTCAGTCCACTTGGTACAAAATAAGGTTGAGAAATTCCATTTTCAGAAAAAGCAATCTATTGAAGTAATTTCTTTTGAAACTTTTGTTTTGTTTGGTATTTAAATGTAGATGGAGTAGATTTTACATCACTAGTATAAAATATATCATTTCCATTGATACTGGAGTGATTTAACATGAAATAAGACTCATCATCAATGATTGGTTTACGATTTTTGAATTTCTGACACAATCAACTGCGCTTAGTTCTCGCTGCTGCTTTTTGCTGGTTTTTGCTTATTATTTTTTTTCTTGATTTAATATTTGTTCTTTTTTTTAATGTTTTACTAATGTGTTGCTGAGTACAGTTGAATTTTTTACATGCCTGTCATTGAGAAACTCCGACTTTATGGTCAAACATGAGTTTGAGCCTTTCAATGTTTGTCCTGGTCATTTTTTTAGTTTTTACTCCACTTCCTTGAACTCTTCGGTATCCAGATTCACTTTCAGCACGTTTAATTATCTTGTAGATAGTACTTTTAGGTATATTCTCAACTTTAAAGTGGTCATAAGTGATCTTTTAACCAGCGTTTTTGTAATTTAAATAAAATTCATACACACGATTTCTAATCTCTTCTTGTTTTGAATTTATTTTTTTATTAATTTTTCTATAAAAAATAAAAACACATGAAATATTTAAAAACTAGAACAAAAATACCTTCTAAAACAGTTTTCCTATTTTTAAAATCTTATTCCTTTAAAGAGACATGTGTCTTAAAATCCAATCTTAATTTTTAGTTGTCACCCGTTAATTATTAATTAATAAACAATAATGAATGATTTAAAACTAGAATTTAGTTATTAAAATAAAATTATCAAAGTAAAAAGATAATTAATAAAACACTTTAACTTTCAATAATAAAAAACTCCAAGAATTACCTTCAGTCAAAGTCCTTCTTTTTATGTAAGAAAAGTAAATTAAAACATAAATAAATGGAACATACAGTAAAAACAAACATTGAAAAACTTAAATAACATTAAGCTTTATGCAAATACATCAGTTATCATCACCGTGATCATTATCATCATTACCCATGTCATTACCTTGATAAATAGATTTTTCTTTTCTTTTACCTCTACCAGGAGCATCCCTTCCACCTTCGCGATCCCCAGCATACTTTAACCATGATTTAATAATATTTTCAATGGTTACATCATTTGAATCAAATGACTTATTAATTTGCCCTGTTCAAAAAAGTTGAATAACATGTATAGACAATCAAAATACAAAGTATACTCAATACACTTATTTACCTTTTATACAAAAAACAATTTTTAAATCTTTCACACCAGTTTTATTACAATGCCCTGCCCAATTGAGTTTCTTAGCAAGGTCATTGTGAAAAACTTTTTCTAAAATACGCCTTGTGGTGTCACTGACATTTATACCTCCTCTCATTCCCAAGTGATTACTCTAAAAAGAGTAAATGGACAGTGTATAAAGTGAAGTGCATAAAGATGGAGTAATTTATATTTCAGATAAAATTTGAAAATAAAATCTTACAACAGCTTGAACTAAATCCTTGTTTTCTAGATTTTTTTCTAAAGTTTTGAGCTCCAATAAAGTTTTAACTGGTAACTCTATGCACTCTGGAAGTTCGCTTTTATTTACTGTTACCAATGTTTGCAAAGCATTAAACATATTTTGCTGTACTTGAGAAATGTGTAAAATTTCTTGCTGCATTGTTGCAAGTTTATCCAAAACTAATTTTAATGCAGAATTTGGAACAGCTATTGTCAGAAAAAAGACATTAAGCTAAAATACAATTAAACCTTCAATAGATAGTGTTTTAAATAAATTGATCAAATTTTATTTGACATTTTTTTGAATGACCAACCACAATAAAAAGTTAAAACAAAAACACATACTTACTTCTACTGATATAGTTTTAACAAAACTAGGTGTTTGGCTGCTGCAGGCTGTTGCATTAACAAACAATTTTAATTTTTTATAAATTTACCAGATTATTTATTGAATGACAATATAAGAAGAAAGTAATGAAAAATTTTTTTTCATTTATAAAGTTTACAAAATTTACTCTTTTTAAAGTTTACTGTTTTTAAAGGACTCTTTTTTTATTCATTTGATTCTATAAAAGAAAAAAATGCGCAAACACATAAATAGTAATTATAATATGATTTTAAAATCATTAATTGCAATTACTTCACTATTAGCCGCAAAATGTTATGAGAAAGCAAAAATAAGAAGAAAAAAAAAGATTTAATTGTTGTTGTTTACAATTTGCGTCAACTAAGGAAATTAATTTAAACTAACATGTCGTAAACAATAAAAACATTTTAGACGCTTTTTCAAATTATACATGATTTTTAAAATATAAATTAATTAATAATTTTATAAAACTTACATCTTGATTTATTTAAAAAAAATATTTATCAACAGATCAACCTTGACCGGCTAGAATTTATTTTGGGAGGTCGAAATAGCAAATTCAGTCGTTCTGGGTGTTGAACGTTGACCGCTTGTTATTTTCCATGCTGAAAAACTGTTTCCAACCTTCTGAAACAATTCTTTTAAATACTTTATTAAAAGTTTACCTTTGATCGCCTGTAACTGGAGGGGAAAAGCAGGTGAAGGAGTTACAGCAATATCGTTTAAAAAAGATGCTAGTTATATGAACAATAGTATATTTTGCAAGACATTACTAACTACTTAAATAAATATTAGTACTCAATATACTTGAACAAAAAAATAAAAAAAATTAGAGAAATTCATTTTAAAAGCATTGCTTATGAACATGCTAGATTTTGATGTAATGTAAGACATAGATGAACTATAATTTTTATTTAAATAATAATAAAATCTTACTTTTTGGTAGTCTAGTAGTAACAGAACTTCTGAAAAGCGTTGCAGCTGATAATAATGATTTGTTTGTGTCGCTCAAATCATCATCATCCTCACTTATATCCGACACAATTTTTTTTCTCTTTAAATGTATAAAATTTTCATTTTCGGACTCTAATGCAGATGTGTCATGTTCTGCTTTTGATAAATTAAGCCTTGCTTTGTGGTAATTATCTTCAGAAATTTATAAAATAAATAAAAATAATGTAATATAAATAAGTTAGAATGTCTACAAACTTCAAAATATATAATTTCATTCCTAAATCATATTAAATATAAAAAAAATTTTTAACTACCATAAAAATGCAACACACGCGACGTCGGCCCTTTTAATTGTATGTATTGTGCTATATGATACTGACTGTATCATGTTTTAAGATACAGACTGTATCATACAGTGTTTGACATTCAGAAGTTGCCTAAATAGTATAGACAGTATTATGCTTTGTATGTAATACATGCATTATGTTTATATACTACATACAATATTATTTATAATATGTGTTCTACATGCATTAGTACTGTATGTGGTACATACATTATTATTTAGATAATGTTTAACTAGATAAATTAACTAGATAAAACTGAGGAATAATACAATCAACTACATTGTAGTTGATTGTATCATACATTAGTTTTAAAGATCCTACAATTTGTATCAATAACATTATGACATAATGTTATCGATACAACTAGATGATTTTTAAAACTAATGTATGATACAATTAATTTATGTGTATGTACAGTACATACATTATTAATGTAGGTAATACATACATTAATAATGTATGTAATGTATATACATTAATAACGTATGAAAAGTTAAATAAACCTTTTATGCTTGTATGCTTTATGTTTTACGTTTGTATGTACTACATAATCACAAGAGTAAAACAAGAGTTTTACTCTTGTGATTATGTAATACATACAAGCGTAAAAAAAGAGTTTATTTAACTTTAGTTTATAATGTTATTATAAACTTAAGACATTATAAACATTATATTTTATATATAATGAGATTATAAACATTATAATTATACATAATGACATTATAATCATTATAATTTAATTAAATAAACTCTTGTTTTAAAGAAAAATTAAAAACTGCATCTTAATAGATACAAAAATTAGCATGTTTGCATTTTTTTTTTTAATGATTTGATATTAAGTTCGAAATTATTCAATACTCAATTACTACGAAATTATTATAAAATCATGAAATTTTGATTTCAAAACAATAAAATTCTCTAATAGAAAGTTGCGCTACAACAGCTTTTAAAAATGGACGAAAACTTTTTTAACGCTAAACCCGGAATCACACTGTATGCATTTAAAAAACGTCGTATTTCGACGTTGGCCCGACGTTGGTTCAACGTTAGCACTTGGTTAATAAAATTGGCCAACGCTTCTGACGTTGGTCCGACGTCGGCCCAACGTATGCGTGCTAGCTGGGTAGACATAAAAAAAAAAAAAAAAAAAGAAAACTGGAAAACAATTTACCTGCTTTTCGGTAACCTGTTGTCATACTTTAGTTGCTGTTATAACGCAGCTTGTGACTTTGTGGCTTTTAGTAAGCCTTAGTTAATTTAAAAGACATCATAATAGTTTTAAAATATTTTAATTAAAAAGCAAAATAACAAATGCCTCAAGGAGCCAAACTATAAACATTTAAGGTAAAAAATCAAATTGAGATTTAAATAAATTGCATTAATACAGCTAAATATATTGTCTTGGCTCATGTAAATTTTAAAAGCAGTGAGTTCAACAAATTACACTACTAATTATTTTTAACAATAGAATGTGGCATCATTATAATATGATAAATGGGTAATGAATCAATTTAGCTAAAATTAAGTTTAATTGGTGAGAAACAAAAAAAATTTTAATTAAAAAAGACCAAAACAAATCAAATATACATCGTAACATATTTTTTTCAAAATAACAAAAAAAAAAAAAAAAATAACAAACTTAAAAAAATCACCGAAGAAAAAGCGACAACAAAAAACTTATAAAAAATCTTCACTAATCGAAGGCATTTAAAACATTTTGGTTGCTGTTTTTTCTTCTGTGTCTCCCAACACTCCGGTATGGATGAGCCCTCTATTGAAGGAGGGCTTATCCATTCCGCCTATACTACACCAATTATTGAAGGACCTCTCCGATAGAGGCCCTGAGTGTTAGGAGCAATAATTTCTGTACTGCTCAAATGTTAACGAATGTAAAATTTTATTTAGTTTTTAGTTTTATTTTGATTTTTAATTTATTTCTGTTCCATAGTATATATTTTCGTGATAACATAATAAAGATTTGTTAAGATTGAGTATACATGTAGATATAAAAAATCACAAACATAAATAATAAATAAACTTCTGTAATACGAACTGTAAGAAGAACGCGGGAAACTTGCAGAAGACCAAAAGGTCTTATCATCAAGAACAGCTTTACATCGTCATACATATATTTATATATATATATATATATATATATATATATATATATATATATATATATATATACGTGTAAAAAGAAAAAAAAAATTACACAATTTTTACGTTAAATTGTTACATTATAATTGTATTAAAATGTAAGATGATAATTATACAAACATATATTGTTACTTTTACCTAATATAACCACGTTTATTGCTAACACAATGTATGAAATATATATTAAAGTATAATAAAAAATAAGAATTTATATGACAAGCTAGCAGTGAACAAATTTAGAAAAAATCAGTAAGTGAATTTTTATACTTTAAAATACTCTTTTTAATAGTTTTTTTAAAACCATTTAAGTTTTCGAAGTCAATAATATTTTGATTAAGTAATAAAACTTATTCCAGATATGAGGTGCACGATAGGTAATTTTAAATTGCTCAAGCTTAGTTTTGCGTGAAGGCTCTAAAAGGGTACTGTTTGTGCGCAACAGGTATTTATACTGTGGCTTTTGTTTATAAAATTTTGTTTATAAAATTTTGTTTAAAAAATTGTGGCTGTTAAATAACAACAAAACACCATTTTAATGGCTTCTTTTACTAAAGTATGAAAAAAATGAGGTGCAAAAATTTGTTTTCGCATATTGTTTATTGTCCAGATTCATATTACCGTACATTAGAGAAAATTGATGTTTTTGTATTTCCAAGGCTTCACGGAATTTTATTTCAAATTTTTTATCCTTAACTCTAAGTGTTTCTGCGCTATCCCATTGAATATCCTCATCGCATTTACCTTATGCAAAGCTAATGTAGACTGGTTTAACTTGCCTTCAGTCAAAATTTTTGGTGTTGTTGAACCCTTGAGGTTCGTTTTGAAGTTTTGATTTACCGACACTTTGGAGCATTTGCTCATAATTAAGTTGGTTTCAGGTTGACTGTTGCGTGGTAATTTTGATTTATTTCTCGACGTTATTAGCGTTTTTAGGTTAGCATTTGACTCAAAAACAGTTTTATAACCAGTTTTTTTGAATATTCTTTTAAGTCTGGGAGATAATTTTGGTACCAATGCTGAAAAAATTTGGGATGGTTGTTAAAATTTGATATAACTTAATTTTTATTTGCTAAACGTTTTTTTTTCGAATGTGATATGAAATATCTTTAAGCATTTTTTCATCGTATCCATTTTCAGTAAACACTTGAGTTAAAATATTTTTTTCATCTTCTAAACGGTTTTTGTTGCATATTGAATATGCTCTGTATATATATCTGTTGAATATTGCTTTTAAAATTTTGGGATCGTGGTAAGAATGAGGTTTGATTTGGATATTGGTTATAGCATCTTTCCTGTAAACCTCATATTTTCCTTGTGTATTAATAATAACAGATCTATCCAAAAAGTTAAGTATCTTATTTTTGTAAGCTTAGTTGAGATTATGTAAGAAACGCTTTTATTTAATTGATCGATTAGTACTAAAGTTGCTTCTTTTAATGGTATTGCTGGGTATAAGCTCATAATATGAAAGTATACCTGTATTTCATCTTTGTCATTTAACCACGACTTAATTTTGTTAATAAAGTCTTTAGAATTTTTTTAACCAAATAGGATTTATATTTACGACCGGTTGTATTTCTCTGACCAAGTAACTTAAAATTTCAAACCTTTTTGCACCTCATTTTTTTCATACTTTAGTACAAGAAGCCATTAAAATGGTTTTTTGTTGTTATTTAACAGCCACAATTTTTTGTAATTAAATTATGATATTGATGCCGGTTCCTATAATCCAGCGAAAAAATCATATAAATTGATTTATTTAGTTTTGAGAGAATTCGTATTATCTGATATTTTAAATTGATATATATGTATATATATATATATATATATATATATATATATATATATATATATATATATATATATATATATATATATATATATATATATGTATATATATATATATATATATATATATATATTATATATATATATATATCTAAATATTAATACGCTAATGAATGGTGCGCAAAGTTACGCCTAATGTTCGTATTGTTAATGACGGTTCTGTATTCTGTAAAATACACCATTACTTAGTTTTAAGTAGTTTCTAGACTTTTTAATGCGCGGTTATATATTCCATGGGGTCTTTCGAGTAAGGTCAGCAAGCAAATTAGAGCTGATTTATTATTAATTTTGTAAAGAATTGATGTTGTTCATTGTTTAAAATAGAAAACTTAAATAATCGTTTGTTTGTTGTTTGTTGTTGGTTGTTTTTATTATTCTAACTTTTATAGCCTGTTTTCATTTTTTAGATGAAGTTTATAACTAAAATTTCTTTTTTAGTCATAAACTTCTGTTGTATGTCGTTTTATAGCTGTTAAAGGTTTGCTTATACGTTTATCTTATGCTCAAAGTTAAAAAGTTTTTGATAAATAAGTAAATGAGGAGATACATGTAGTTTGATAAATACGTGTATGTGGTGATATATATAGTTGTTTTATAAATGTGTTTTTATAATAGTATGAAATGTATTTTATCCAGGGATGCGAATTCCCAAAACGACTCCGGCTTTTTGTCTCTACTTTTTCCAAGTCTGTAGTGTCCAGAAGCTCTAAACATGTTTGTTGACTTATTACCTGCTATAATAAAAAAATTCATGAGATTTATTGACTTGAAACTTATTGTTTTTAAGCCAGGAGTCCTTGCCGCCATAATACCTAAGAGTTCTGGGCTGAAAAAAACGATTGTTCCTCTAACCTAAAAGTCTTAATTTTTTTCCTATTAGTAGTCCATAAACTTATTTATATTTTTGTGCTCCTGTATACCAAAAACAAGGATAAAGTAATCTTTTTGTGACTTTCTAATCCGGAGTCCTTTTTAGTACTCTGCATCCCTGATTTTATCTAATGTGTACATGATTGTTAAATGAGGTGTTTTTATATGTTATATAACATTTAAAAAACTATTGTGTTTTATAGTTAGTATAACTATAACACACAATATATTTGAGATATAGATCTAGAGCAAGATTCGTCAACCTTACCAGTCAAGTGGTGTTACTGCTTTAGGTCTAAGTGTAGTCTAGCCTTCAATATAACTATTCTGAAAACACATAACATCTTTAATAATTTTTTGTGTAATGTTGTTACCTTTGGCTTATCTTTATGTTAGTGTCTGTTGTTAAAAATGATTAATAGGTAATTTTTTATATTAAGAAACAAAAGCAGCTAAAACTCGCTGCTTTTGTTTCTTAATATAAATACATTAATATAATTTCTTCAAGCAGAAGCATAAATTAGTGACTTTTATCTGAAATAGCACAGTGAATATTATTATTATTATTAGTGCGCATATTGATACCTATTGTTCAATATTAGTTACAATTCTGTATTCCATAAAATACACTATTTCTTAGTTTTTAAGTAGTTTCCAGACTTTTCTTAATTAAGTGTTTTCTTAAAGAAGTCATGACCTTTAAGAAAACACTTTGTTATAAAAATGTTTAAGTTGACATTAGGTAGATAATGTTTAGTAGCTTAAATTGATAGGCAAAATAAAATCTTTTTAAAATTTTATTAAGTAATTAGTTTATTGTAATCTTTTTTTAAATTGTATTTTTAAATGTGTTATAGATGTTAATATTGAAAATATAAGTTACTATAATTCTTATAGTTATTATAGGTTTGTTTTTCTATATTTAATATACCATTATTCATTTTTATACATTTTTATTTAAGTTTAATTGTTTAAAAATTATTATGATTTAGATTATTAGAAAATTCATAATTACAGAGTTGTTATTAATCATGATCGAGTTGTTGTTCCAAGAAAATTGTAGAGGTTTATTTATAAAATGTACTATATATGATATAAAGAAAATTTTGGATTTTATAAGTTTTCACTAATAAGTAGTTCAATATATATATATATAAATATATATATATATATATATATATATATATATATATATATATATATATATATATATATATATATATATGTATATGTTTATATATATATATATATATATATATATATATATATATATATATATATATATATATATATATATATATAATGTTTTTTCCCAACACATGAACTCTGACGCTGTCCGCGACTCCAAGGATATATATATATATATATATATATATATATATATATATATATATATATATATATATATATATATATATATATATATATATATATATATGTATATATATGTATGTATGTATATATATATATATATATATATATATATATTATTAGAAACACTTAACTGTTTATAATAAAAAAGGATATTTGTTTTTATTCTAAATTTTTTTTAATAGAAACAAAATAAATTTTAATTTTTTTATAAGTCTTTGCTAATATGGTTGCAGGTTTTTCTTAACTTTAATTAAATAAACTTTAGTATTACTTTTGATGATGGCAAATTAATTTTATTTTGCATTTATTTGGTTTCTTAATTTTATAATTTTTCGAATAAGTTTTTTTCAGTTATTTATTAAGTTTTTTTATTTTATTGTTAACATCAGAATTGTAAAAAAAAGAAATAATTAGTGTTGTTTTGATAAATATGTTTAATGATAATGATGACATTGAAATGGACGTTAGGCTAGATGAAGTTATGTATTTACAAGACGATGTAAGTGCTTTAAGGCATGTTGAAAATAATCGTTGACGAAATGAAAGAAATAGACTTAGGCGAGATGAAATTTATTTTTTACAAAATGAAAGAAATAGGCTAAATTGAGTTGAAGTTAATCTTCACCAAATGCAAGAAGATCTGTTCGACAAGGACGAATGTATTCTATAGCAAGAAGTATTGCTATTCCAGATTATAATTATTTAGGAGAAATGAATCAAACTTGTCAGCACTGTGGTGCTAAGAAATTTCCAGATGAAACACATTTTCTATGTTGCCATAATGGTAAGGTAGCTTTACCTCCACTTTCTACATTTACACAAGTTGTACAGGATTTATTTACAGGGATTTATGTAGATCGTAATGCTAATGTTAATTTTTTAAAAAATACTTGAAATTATAATGCCTGTCTTTCTTTTGCTTCTTTTAAAGCAACTGTAGTTCTACCACTAAATCATGGGCCCTATGTTTTAAAATATGTGGCCAGATTTTTCATCGTGTAGGTAATCTAAGGCCAGATCAAGATATTCCACCAATATATTCTCAACTATATATATATATGATCCACTTGCAGCAGTAAATTTTAAAATGCAACAACGTGGTAATGATCTTCGTTAACGTGATTTAATGTTTCAATTGCAAACTATAATTACTGAACAAAGTCCATTTGCTCTTGCATTTAAAAATATGGCTGAAGTGGAAGATGAAGAAGTTCGTCAAGCGGGTTTAGAAGGTCGCCAAGCGTCTGTTGTAAAAATGTCTTTTCTTGAAGGGGGTGATAGGCGTCGCTATAATCTACCTTCACACGATGAAGTTGCAGTTGTATTTGTTGGCAAAGTTGGTGCTCCCCCAACTTCCAGGGATGTTTTTATTTACCCAAGAGGTCATCTTTTAAAAATTGTATCAAGTAAGTCAGTCAATTTAGATCGTATGATTTATCCTCTCTTTTTCCCAAGAGGTGATGCTGGTTGGCATAATCAGTTAGTGCATAACCATGAGCATGCTACACTGGTTAGAAATCATGTTACATTATCTCAGTTCTACAATAATAGACTTTCTGGTTGGCTATTTTTCTGTTCATTATTTTATGGCAAGAAACTATTTCAGCAATATGCTGTAGATGCATATGTAAAAATTGAAGGCCAGCGCCTTGCTTTTATCAGAAATAATCAAAATAAACTGAGAAGCGAGCAGTATGATGCCATACATTAACATGTTAACAACATTGCGAACGAACGTAATGTTAGACCAGGGCGAGTAGACGTCGAGATGATGGTTTGGTTATCAATATTAATGGAAACAATGTAGATAACCGTTGGATGATACCTTACAATCCTTGGTTATCTAAGAAATATCAAGTACACATTAATGCTGAAGCTTGCATGTCTGTAAAGGCTGCTAAATATATGTACAACTACATATACAAAGGGCATGATTGTGCGAATGTTTTGATAAATGAACAGGTTAATCACAATGAAGTAAATACTTTTTTAGATTGTCGTTATGTTAGTGCACCTGAGGCACTGTGCCGAATATTTGAGTATCTCTTCCTGAGAATCAGATTGTGTATTTTAGAGAAGGAGAAGAGCAAGTGGCTTTTGATCGTGCTGCCCAACGCGATACACACCTTACGGTATGGTTTAAATTAAATTCTGAAAATGAAGGAGCGCATCGCTATTCATATGTAGACATTTCATATCACTTTGTATTTGATGATAAACATTGTAAATGGAAGGTTAGACAAAGAGGTGGAAAAGGTGATAGTAAGAATGTATAAAATAGTCCAACAGGAGAATTATTTTTTTCTTAGATTGTTACTTTTGCAGGCAAAAGGAGCAACATCTTTGGCGGATTTGCGTACTGTTAATGGAATAGTTCTTGAAACCTTTCGTAAAGCATGTGTTTTAAAAGGTTTGTTGCAAGATGACATTGAATGGCAGAATACTCTTTCTGAGGCAGTATTAACGCAAATGCCTAACCAAATAAGACAGCTGTTTTCAGTTATTTAAACCTTTTGTGAACCTGACGACCCTTTGAATCTTTGGAATACATACAAAGCTTTTATGATGGAGGATTGCATTCATCGCCAAGTTCCATTTATATTAGCTGAAAAAGCTACTCTTCTTCAAATCAAAAATATTATTAATCAAAGTGGTAAAACGCTATCTGATTATAATTTGCCTGTTGTTGATGAATTCATAGATTTTAATCTAGAAAATTAAATGATAATGTTCAGCAATCAATTGACGAAGCTAATAGAATAAGACCGCTTCTTAATGTCAATCAATTAAATGTAATTAATGCTGTCTTTGCTGCATTGAACGAGCAACCAAGTGTAGAAAATCAACATTCCAGATTGTTTTTTATGGATGGACCAGCGGGTAGTGGAAAAACGTTTACTTATAATTATTTGGTTGCTGAAACCAGAAGTAGGGGTTTTAAATCTGCTACAGCTGCATGGACTGGCATAGCAGCAACTCTTCTTACAAATGGATCTACATTGCATGGTTTATTCAAACTTTCGGTCCCAATATTGGATAGCACCACATGTAATGTAACCCCTAACTCTATACATGGACATTTTTTAAAACAAGTTTGTTTGTTTTTGCAAAAAAAGGTGTTTCAGGTGGTAAACGGGTTTACGTTCCTCGAATTCAGTTGGCTCCATCAGATTCTAATTTACCTTTTGTTCTGAAACGTCGTCAGTTTCCTGTCAGATTGGATTATTGAATGACAATTAATAAAAGTCAAGGTCAAACATTTGATAGAGTTGGGGTATATCTCAAAAAACCGTGTTTCTCTCATGGTCAACTATATTATGCATGTTCAAGAACTAGAGCATTTAATAGTTTGTTTTTCAAAATTGATAAACATCTAATTCAAGGTATGGTAGGTGGAAAATGTTACACAAATAATGTTATATTTTCTAATGTTCTTAATTTATAGTCTTTTTCATTTTCATTTTTCATTCATTATAGATTTTCAATTCGAAAATTTACTGTTTGTAGATTGTGAGCACATTTTGTATGTGTAACTTTATTTATTATTTTAAGTTTTTTTTTCGTAGTTTTTGATAAATAAATCTGTCATTTAATATTGTTATAAAATGTGTTTATCCTTGTTATATAAAACCATATTTGTTTATAGTTGTATATATGTTAAAATTATGTTGTTTATATGTTTTCAAAGTGGTGTGACTTGGTATTATGTTGAGCAAGATTGTTAACCTTGCCAGCCAAGCGGTGTACGTATAGCAGAGGTGTGACTCGGCAGTATTTAGTGCAAGGCGGTGTTACTGCTTCAGAGTTAGGTTGTGTTGTCTAGCCGTTTTTTAATTATTCTGGACACACATAATATCTGTTAATATTTAGCGTAATGTGTATGAGAGAGTATGCAACCTTGATCTTTAAATCTAGGGCGTTTTAATGTCCTAAATTTGAAGTAATTGAATAACTAATAATGAATATAAAAGCAAATATACTTTTATGTATTTATATGTTTAGTAAAAAGATAAATATAGATAACTTAAAATTGGTTTTCTAATTTTGTCTTTCATATTTTAATTTGGTTTGTTATTTTCGCTGGATTTTAGGATATAGAGTGTGGTGTAAATATTCTATTGTTATGTTTTATTGTTGTGATGTTTTGTGTTGATAGACTGCTTGGCTTACCTTCACATTGGTGTCTATTGTTAAAAATGAATAATTGGTAGTTTCATTATTGGAACTTACTGCTTTTATTTATTTACTAAAAGCCAAGACAACATTTTGCTAAAAATGCAATTTATATCTTAATTTGATTTATATTTTTTTTTAGTATTGTTAATCTTTTTGTACTTGGAAACAGATTTTATAGTTACATTTTCGATAAATGTTTATATTAACTGCCATGTCAACATAGGTTACTATAAATACATAAATCGATTTTAAGTTTTTATGTAATTATGGTATCATATTTCCATTTTTTTTATCTTTGGGATTTACGATTGACGCATTTATACGATAAAAAAAAAAACACCTGATTTCCTTTTATTGTAAATTTTTTGTCAGTTAAAATGATATAAATATATGCAATTAGTTTAACATTTTTTAAATTTCTATTTTTTATGTCTAATAATTTGTTGTAAGTAACTTAAGGGATGTTTTTAAAGAGGGGTCGCAACTAAAAACAAACTAAAAACCTTTAAATACATGGAGAATATTGTAGTTTTGCGCATTTGTCAAAAACATAGTTACTTAAATTTTATAACGGGTTTAACTAATTAATTAGCATAGTATGCATTTGCAACACTTTTGAGGAAAGAAAAAACTCTTATATATGCTAAATTCTTATATATATTGAAAAGAAAAAATTCTTAAAAATGTAAATCATTGTTTTACATTACATTATTTTGGTAAAAAGTCTTCATTAAAAACATGATTACTCTTAATAAAAATAACTTTATTCTCCTGGCCACCATTAAGGCAAAAACGAGAAAGGGAGTTCCTTTATTAGTGTCAAAATATATGAGAAAATATACTTCAAGTATACTGTCAATATACTGTCCTTTATTAGTGTCAAAGTATACTTCATATTAATCTTATTAATTAAAGTTCTTGTTATAAAAAATATAACAAGAATTTAGCTTTACTTTTTCGTCAATTTGAAGCATGATGAAGTGTTATTATTTTGTGTCAGTAACTAAAAACATATTGTGTTGAACTTAGTAATATCTAGAAAAATGGTTCTGCCATACACTGATATGACCTATGTCAGTTTTAAATTACTCAAATAACGTTAAATAATTGGTAAATTAATTTATTTTATATTTGCAGATGGCTCAATTTTTTAATTTGAGGGCGTTTTTTTAACAAAATATTAGTTAAGGTTTCGCAACTTTATATTGTGGAAAACAGCCATTATAAACTAAGTAGAAGACTGACCGTAACCCGTATTACGGATTGCTTTCTGCTAGTATATATATATATATATATATATATATATATATATATATATATATATATATATATATATATATATATTTATATATATATATTTTTTCTAATATATATATTTATATATATATTTATATATTTAGAATATACAAATTAATATATACATGTAAAGACACATACATACACACATGCATAGATACTCACAAACATACATACATGCATACATACATACATACATACATACATACATACATACATACATACATACATACATACATACATACATACATACATACATACATACACACAAACATTCATACATACATAAATACATACACACATACATACACACATACATACATACATACATACATACATACATACATACATACATACATACATATATACATCCATATATACATACATACATACATACACACATACATACATACATACATACATACATACATACATACATACATACATACATACATACATACATACATACATACATACATACATACATACATACATACATACATATATACATACATACCTATACACTGTATTTACATGTATACACTTACGCATGTATGTATGTATGAAAGTGAATATATATATATACATATGTATATATATATATATATATATAAATATACATATATATATATATATATATATATATATATATATATATATATATATATATATATATATATAAAATATATATATATATATATATATATATATATATATATATATATATATGTATTTATATATACATATGTATGTACGTATGAATGTATGTTTGTATATACATACATCCGCACCTTTACTGACACAATGTGCTTTAATACTGACCCATTACGGGGAGTTTTTTTTTGTCGCAACATTTTTTAGGTCTCAACAAAAATAGCAGCTAAAACTAGCGTTCTTTAACCGCAACTTTTTCTATAGTTTTGGCAATCACATTATGAAAATATGAAAATTGTTAAACGAATTGCCTTTTTTTTCGTAAGGGAGCGTTTTGTGATTTTTTTTTAAATTTTGTTTCTTTTTTGAAAGGTTGTTAAATTAAAATCATTAAGTGAAGTTATTGATTTTGACTTTTTTTAAGAATAATTATATTTTACTTGGTTTTTTAACCCGCAAAACTTCCTTTTCGTTAAATTATTAGAGAAATCTAGAAAATGCATAAAAACAAAGTAAATAAAATTTTTTAAACAATTTGATATATATTCAATATAAAAATATAACACTCTGACTCTAATAATATTGTTCAATTTGTCTATAACGATCTTTTTTGCCCTCTTTTTTGAAGCAAGGTATGCTATCGATAATTTTTTTTACATCAAGAAGCGGACACGGAATCTTTCTCGTGATGTATATCAAAAATGCTTTACGAAGTGATTCATTTTCTTCTTCCGAACAACCTTTCCAGGTTTCCTTTGACTAAATTAGAACACTAAATTATATGCAACTAAATAATTTAAATACTATATTATTAAAGCTGTATTTATGATTTTTAAACTAATTTTGAAAAAAAAAAAAAAAAGAAAAGTTAATTTAATTTCAGACAAAAAACTCTTCGTGCATGTTTTGTCGTTTATTTTGTATTCTTTCACACTCAACATAAATTTATTCATTATCAATGACATTGCTCTTTCCATTATCAACAACATCTTCATCTGAAAAAGTGCAAACACTAGCACTTTCTTCTGCGTTAACATTTGATATCTCTATAACAAACGAATAAATAGCCACAACTGCCAACATTTGTAAATTTGATTATAGGGCATTACCTGTTTCTTAACCAATGCATGAATCAGCTTTAAAATGTTTGTTTTTAAAATCAAAACTTAAAAACGCATTTGTGGGTGCTGTTTTACACTTATTTTTCTGCACCCGTTTGTCATAGAAGCTTTATTATTTATCATATCATATTTGTATATAAAACGACACTAAGTAGTTAAAAACAGATTAACAACAAGGTTTCTTAACATACAAAAAGACTATTTCACAAAACGGGATATTTAAGACAAAATATGAGGTGCCTATCTACAAAACGCTTTTAGTCACAAAAATAAAAATTGTAAGGTAATTCCATTTCTACATTCTACTGAAATCTGAAAATTTATATACTAGATACAACATACTGAAAGTTTTAACATTAGATCAAAATGTATGGTCTTAAAACTGGACAAAGAAAACATCAGTTTCTGTTTATGCTAAGGGTAGTTTAGTTTTTCTTTGCTTTCTTAAAATGAGTGTACTTGAACTTAAAGCGTTTTGCAAATAGGCAACTTATATACTCACCTTAACTCACCTATAAACAAATTCTATTACAGGTCACCAATATTTAGATGTAAAAAAAAAAGACAAATAAAAAATAAAAAAGTTCTAAAATAAAAAAATAAAAAAAAAACCATCTCTTCCAAAACCATTTTGTAATAATTGTAATATTTTCAAAACTTTTGGAGAGAGTAATATACAATAAACTGTATAAATATTTAACAAATAACAAAATCCTAAATGAAAAACAGTTAGGCTTCCAAAAACAACATTCAACCGAACACGCAATTCTTGATCTTATAAATATAAATGACTCGTTTGAAAATAAAAAATACGTCCTTGAAGTCTTTGTTGATTTATCTAAGGCATTTGACACGGTAGATCATGCTACTTAATTAGGAAAATGGAAAAATATGGGATAAAAGGTATTGCACTAAACTGGTTCAAAAATTTTTTACTTGACAGAAAACAATGCGTTATTGCTCATGGAAAAAAATTTTCAAAATTACTCAAAATAAAATGCGGTGTCCCCCAAGGTTCTATTCTTGCACCTCTTATGTTTTTAATATACTTAAACGATCTTCCTAAAGCCTCAAGTAAATTAGATTTCATACTGTTTGCGGACGACACCAATTTATTTTATGCATCCTTATCAATTACAGAACTTCATGAAACTACAAATACTGAACTTGAAAAAATAAACAGTTGGTTAAAATCTAACAAAATATCGTTAAACACAGAAAAAACCAAATACATTCTTTTTCATTCTAACCTTAAAAAATACCACCCGATTTACTTTCGCTAAATATAGATACTAAAGAAATAGAGAGAACCCAAGCAACTAAATTTCTTCGGATACTTATTGATGAGAACATCTCATGGAAATCACATATAGATATATTAAATACCAAAATATCAAAAACATTGGTATCCTCTACAAAGCTAGTTCTACTCTGTCTCCTTATAATTTAAAGTTTCTATACTTCTCGTTTATACAAAGCTACTACATATACGCTAATGCTGCATGGGCAAGCACTCATAGATCCAAACTAACCACACTATATCAAAAACAAAAACATGCTGCTAGAATATTTTTTAATAAGGATAGACTCTTGCATGCTGAGCCACTTTTAAAAAATTTGAATGCATTAAATGTATATCAAATCAATATATTCCAAAATTTGTTATTTATGCTCAAATATAAACTTGGACTTGTTCCTTCTTACTTTTCAAAGAATTTTTTCCAAAATAGCAAAAATAAATACCATACCAGAGGAATGGGAAACTTCGACGTACCTTTTAAAAAAACAAATCTCTCGCACTTTTCCATTTCGTACCGTGGTCCTTATCTATATAATAAATTAATATCAAAAAATAATCAACTGGAAAAATCGAATAACTTAAATTCTCTGAAATCGTTATTAAAAGATCTCATTTTAAACACTAACAACTTTATGAACTTTTATTAACCCAAAAACATTTAAAACTATGTATAAATCTAACTTTGTTCCGAAACTAATGTAAACTCTAATAACTCAAAAAAACTCAAAATAACCCAAAAAACTCTAAATAACTCAAAAACAACAGCAATAACAAAAACACAAAAGCAAATAATAGGCTTATTTATCAACACTCGAACGACTATATATTACCTATTTAGCAATTTACTTATTTAGCAAATCGTTTACCACATATCAATGTGTATTGAAATAAAATTAAAAAATTAAAAACTTCTTTTTGTCTGCATTCTTTGTTTTTTGCATTTTGGATTGTTATTCTCATTCTGCCGAAAACCGATAACATTTTTTTAAAAAAAAAAAAAAATATATATATATATATATAAACTTATTTTAAATAAAAGTCCCCAAGGCTCAAAAGGGCACTACAGACGAGGAGGCTTCTTAATTGTGGTTATAACCCTCTCTCAATTCTATAACTCCGAAACACGAGCCTTGACGAACAAGGCCGCTGCGCGGAGAAACAAGTCGAGCGCGGTACTACCAGGGACGTGGTGGGGATCGAACTCGGAACCTCTCGTTTAGGAAACGAGCGCTCTACCACTACACCACTACCGCATTGGCCAGTAACTCTTAATTTTTATGCGTTGTTAAGAACTTAAGTTTTATCTACCGGTTTTTACATCCATTTACAACAAACATGACATTAATTTAAAACATTGTGCCAATCAATTAATACAAACGTGATTTTCATTAGAAACGCATGCAAACTCAACATTCTCTATTATTCAAAAAAAAAGGTTTTATTTTAATATATATTTTTATTTTTTATATTTAAAATAAAATGTTTATTTTCCAATTTTTCTGACCTTAAACACGCTTTTTTGAAGCGTGTCTTAGGTAAGATGACATGCCTCGACAGTAATTGAAAAATAAACATTTTATTTTAAATAAAAAAAATTTTTTAAATAGTTTTCAAAAATTGAATAAGAAAAATAAAAATAAATATTAAAATAAAACCTTTTTTTTTGGATAATATAGAATGTTGAGTTTGCGCATGCGTTAAATGTTTTAATTGTATATCACGATTGTTTTAATTGGTTGGCACGATGTTTAAAATGAATGTCATGGTTGATTTAAATGGATGTCATGTTTGTTTTAAATGGATGTAAAAACCGGTAAATAATTCAGCAGTTTGAAGATTATTGTTCTTGGTAATTTATCATTTCTTGCATTTCCATTACAATAGGCTCTTTCAATTTCAATTTCGTCAGATATTAAATGTTTGTTTTTAATTATTTCTTTTACCAAGTTTCTACAATCATCCCAGCTTTTACTTTCTTTTTCCTTTACACCATCGATCCTTAAATTGTTTCTGTGTGAGCGGGACTCTAAGTACACTGTTTTTTTTACTACATATTTTATATTACACTCCAAAGTTGTTGTAATTTTTTTCATTTTTTTATTTAGATTTTCTTCTTGAAAGTTCAAGCTGTCTTTAATTTCGAAAATTTCTCTTTCCATGATAGCATATTTTGAATTGCTTTCTTCTGCTTCACATTCAAGTTTGTCGATTAGTTCTGCGAGACTTTTTAAGTTTCCACTTATTATTAGAATAAATTTTGTTCTTGTTCTTTTAATAATTTGCTTGTTTCTGATCACTGATCTCAAAATATAACTGGATAGCCTATGCGACAAATTTTTTGAAGCCAGTTTTGGCCTCCCAAGATGGCGACGGTTTCGGTTGATTACAAAGGAAGAAATTTTTGTTACGAACTTATATGTCATTTACATACATAAATATTATGAAATGTACATGTCTAAAATATAATTTTTGGTTTTACATAACAATAATTGAAAAAAAAAGCAATATTACATATTTACGTAAATTTCTCTATTGTTTAACAAAATATATTCTAAACAATAAGTTTGTATAATTATTATAATTAATAAAGCAAGATATTATAATAATATCTAGCTTTTTTAAAGATAAATAAATGTTATTAAATAAGATAAAAATTTTTAGTTTTTTTTAATTAAGAATTGGTTTATTTAACATTAGTAAGAACAAATAAGGAACTAGTAGTTATACAAGTTAACAATTTCCAAACAAGGTTCGAATAATTACTTTAAATTTGAAAAACTAAAATAATTTTATTCATATTTTGTTTATTTTTCATTTAACTACTTTCTTTTAATTTTAGTTTTACTATAAATTATTTGTTTAATGTTGTTTATAATACAATTTATGCACCTTTTAGTTCTTAAATACCCAATGCTGTGTGCTAGAAGTTTAATAACATAACTGCATGGTAGGCAGCTAAATATCTTTTTAAAATAAACTATTATGAAATTAGTTTTTCAAATAGATATCATAAATTTATAAATGCTGCATGAACTTTTAGCTGAGCTCTGTGAGTACACACAACTCAGGGGTTCCTTCTAGAACTTTTTTATTTAGTTGTTTGTGTCTTATATTATTTTATATATATATATATATATATATATATATATATATATATATATATATATATATATATATATGTATATATATACATATTTATTTTTCTGGTTAATTAGGCAGCCAAACTGCCAAATGAGCCAAAAAACAAGGAAAATATATTGTTATCACTTATAGTTGAGTCAAACATGAGGAGCTAGATCAATTATTATTTTCAAGAAATCGACTGATCTCATGGCAGCACTTGCTAATGCATTTTAAATTCCAATTTCATTTGGAAAGAGGCAATCTATTAAAACAACCAATTAATTTTGGAAACACCTTTCTGTTTCTTTGCATATAACACTTATGGTTCGTTTAATCAAACCTCCTGTCTTTGAATTTTAAAAAGCTATTTTGTTTTAAATGAAAAGGGAGTACTAGTGCATTCTGACATTTAATGAGGATAATTTTTTTTGAAGTCATTTTATCTACGTATCCAGCAATATATGGGATCAAAGTATTTTTGTATTCAAATAGATTGTTGCAGTTTGGAATATCTGCATTATCGTGATCACTAACTGTTGGTTCTCTCTTCAACAAATCATATTTTCTTATTAATTCAATTTCAGTAAAAGATATTTTAGTACTAAATTCACCAAAAGAATCGTCTAAAACATATATATGAGTTTTATCTCTGATGCTGCAGTTTTCATTTGAAAATTACTTTACTTTGCATAAAAAGTTATTTATATGTGAATTGTTGGCAATTGATATTGCTGTTAAACATTTCTGCAGATCTCACAGCACCAAATAAGAGCTCTAGATGGTTTTGACTGAGCTTATATGATAATAAATAATTTAATGGTGAACCTTTTTTTTCAAACCAGTCAAGAAATACCTTGAGCAGATTTAATTGCTGCCAAATATCCAATGAAATGTTTTTCGATTATACAAGATCAATGATTTTCGATTATACAAGATCATTTGTGTAGCAGTAATCTCTTTAAGACTAATGATATTCTTTAGCAAGTCATTTTCTTGAGTTTAATGTCATATAATTAATCTATTATGCAAATAAACTCAACAACATATTTATAAAATTATTTAACAGCTATTTACAGTTCATTAATATAAAAAAGTCAGCAAGCTGTAATATATAACCATAATACTTAATAGCAGGTAGGCAGGATATTTAATTAAAGTTAAGGAGATATTCCAAAGAGAAGGAAATGTTTTGAACATTTCTATATAAAGATATAAATAAACTTTTTTTAAACAAATGTGTTTTTATATACATTTGTTTCTTCAATTGTATTGAGTGATTATCTTTCAAACTATAAGAAACTCTTATTTATTTTTTATTTGTTTTAAAAGTTGTTATAAATAACTATAATTCAGACCTGGTTTTTTTTTACCAGTATAAGTGACACTTAATATTTATTTAACCTATTATATTATACTATTATTGCATAACCTATTTGAATAATATTTTATTCAAATAGGTTATGCAATAATAGTATAATATAATGCTAGAAGGAACCCCTAAGTTTTTGATTACTCACAGCACTCAGTTAACAATTCATGTAGAATTTGTACAAAATGGCATCTTGCCACAAAAAATAGAGAATATAGTAGTAGAGAATATAGAGGATAGAAATGATTGCCGTTTATCATATTGTTATGTTATTAACCTTATAGCATACAGCATTGGAAACTAAAAACTATAAGACTTATAGTTTTATGTTCCCAATACTTATACGTAAGACTTAACTAAATTTGTAAATGCCATTTAATAATAAATTTAACTATACAAAAAAATAATTTCTTTTTTTCTCTAATATTTATAAAATTCATTTGTTTTCTTTAATTTTTAACAAATTTATAAGCTTATTTAATTATTTTTTTTTGTAATTTGATATAGCCATTTAAAATGTATATCGGTTTCACCGCTAGGAACTAAAATCGCCGCGATCTTGGGAGGCCAATTTTAGCTTCAACTTTTTTCGGAAAAAACAATAGAACCAGCTATCCAGTTATATTTTGAGATCAGTGGTTTTTGATAGTATACAAGTTTTTTGTTCTTCAAGCTTTGTTGTTTTTAACTTTTCGATGTTTTTTAACGTTAAATCCATAATTTCATTCTTTAATAAGATTGATAAAAACACGTCCGTTCGCAGACACGTCCGTTCGTTAAAATATATATATATATATATATATATATATATATATATATATATATATATATATATATATATATATATATATATATATATATATATATATTCTTGCTGAACTGACTAAGTAGCTATTTTGAGTATTGTGGAGTATTAAAAAAATAAATTTATAAGGAAAATGAAACCTATACAGTTAAAACAATTTCCAAGATAATTATGACAAGAAAAAATATTACTTGCATTAATCTTTGTAATACTTAAAGATTTATCATTGACTTCATATAATTTCATTAACTTTTTTTTTGGGAAAAGCAAAATTTTGACTTACTAATTTTCAAGTTTTGAAGGAGCTGAATGAATTAAAAAAGCTGTTACTTATAAAAATTGATTAAACAAATGACATAAAATAAACTATTTATACTATACTTATATTTACTATATATATACTCTACTTGACAATTCCCTTAAAATATTGCATAAATATTAACTTAAAAAATAGACTTACATATATAATAGAAGTTCTTATTTAATTATATAATAAACTATATTACATTTAACCATTACATAAAGTAAACTATAGCCAAAAACATTGTTCTATTTTTTTTAAAAACAAGGGAAAAACAAAAATAAAGTTTAGGGTTAATTACATTTAATCAAATAAAATTTATTTAATTTAAAACAAAATTAAATGCAAACACTTCAAACACATCAATTATAGATTTCTAAATGCATATTTAAATACATATAAATGCAATGTGAGTTATTGTTATACAAAAAGTTATGATTTATTAAAATACAAAACAAAAATGTAGCATAATATCAATATATTATGATCAAAATCATGATCAAGAGTAAATGAATTTAAAAAAGAATAGAAGTAAAAAAGAGTAAAATTGAAAAGAAGTTGAGTTTCAAAGATAACACAGAGAAAAGCGGACAGATGTGGCACAAGATGCCATTATGTACAGTTTGAAAAAAAAAAGGTTTCATAATAAGTATTTTGTTGTTTTTCTATTCTTGATACTTGCATATTTTTGTAAGTTTAAAATAGAATAAGGTAGCTTAGCCATGTTTTAGCTTCTTTGCTTTTGCGTATGCTTCAAAGCACTTGTCTTTATGAGATTTTTAAGTTGCTCACAATCTAGCGCAAATTCATATCCCTTTAATTTTTAGCATATAGTTTGCGTTCTAAAAATATAATTGTTTAGAGTAGTGCAATATATTATTGAATTGATTTTCAAACAAGCATTAAATTTATTGAAACTCAAGTCATTTTGGAGTTGATTTTAGAACTGATAATTCAATTAAACGTCATCAAAACTGCAGTCTTTTAACCCAAAAACAACGCAAAGGGGTTTCCAAGTATAAAAGTTTTTTTTTCTTAAATACAGCAGTTCATCATCATAAAAATACTATACATATATCATATGTTTTGCAGTCCTTCAGAAGCTTTTGTACTGGAACTCAAAGTTATATTTGGTATTTAGTTCGTTTGTTATTATTATATTTGCCACAAATTGTTCAAAATATAAAAAAAAACCACGCACCACATAATTGCTCAAATTTCAAACAAATAATGTCAAAATTCAAGACTAAAAAGAAATAATTACCTTTAACTAAAACATTTAAATTCTTTATAATGTATGATTAGTAAATATAATACACATAGATGAAGATGAAACTAAATTTAGATAGTGTCTTCTAAAAACACCATTTTTTAGAAAACTAAATTGATTAAATGAAAATATATTGTTAATATTTAGATTATATTTTATTTGTCAATATAACTTCACTTTTAATATGTCGCCTATTGCACAGTTAATGTTGCTTGCATCATAACCAAATTGCCGCATACAATAGTATCTGAAGAAATAAATATTTATCACAAAACTGTCTGTCAATCGTAGAGCATGTTTTAGAAAACTAAAAGTAAACAATTAAATTCTAAAGTAAAGTAAAGAAACTTTCCTTTTAAATTTGATTTCAAAATAGTCAACAAATTAAAGGACATCCACAATAAAAAATTATATAAAAACATTTTTGGAAAGTCATAAATAAAATACTAAATTAAAATAAAAAATGACCGCAAATATATTTACAAATAATAAATAGGAGAAAATGAGCAACGTATTAATGTTTCTCATTCTGCTATTTACTGTTAACAAAAATATTTCAGTCTTTTATAAAATGCAATAGAAACAAACTCGCATTCAATGCTCACCTTATATGCATTAATAACAAAGAGCTAAATAATGCCTCTAATCTATGATAGCATTCAAAACATTTATAACCGTTTTCTGTGGAGTCGATCCTCCCATTTCTACTACTTGAGTAACCTTAAAAAATATTACAATAGATTAAAAGCACAGTTTAATATTAAACCAAATCTAAATACCATATATAGTATGCGATTATGGTCCGGCCCTGGCCAAAAATAAGAGTTTATGCAAACCTAGCCCTAACCATGGCAAAACTATAAAATTTAGCAGGGGTTGATAGCCGGGGCTACAAAAAAAATTCATAGTACTTATTGTATTATGACTTTATATTTACATTTACAATTTTTAACAGACAGGCATTTATTTATATATTTTTAAATTCGAATTTACTTTCAACAAGATTGCAAGCAACCACTATAACATTATGAGTTAAAAAAGTTAATAATTAATTAAAAACATTAAAAGTTGCAAGATGTATTTAAAAAAAAAACATGAAGATGGGGAAGATTAAAAGGCATTTGATGTGCAATAACAAAAATCAGAATTAATAAAAATTTTTATAACATGAAAGGACAGATACAGTAAAAGGACGCAACTTGTTGAATAAGAAGCAAATTATGAATGAGTTATGGTTTATCGTGATAGCGATGATAGCTTGTTTG
>NC_088933.1:32912500-32922500 GCF_038396675.1 Hydra vulgaris | reverse complement strand
TATATATATATATATATATATATATATATATATATATATATATATATATATATATGAAATATTTTGATATACTGAGATTCCCAGATTGTTGGCACAATATCATTTGCCGACATAATGCCAACCAAAAATACAAATCTTGCGTTTTAAAAGATTTTGTTTATTATAAATTGTTACCGAATGTTATATTTTACGTTTGCGCATAAAAATACAATTTATAACATTTGACAACCAATTTATACCGAATCATAAATATTTATAAATTTAGACTGCTGTTGTGCCAACGTTGGTCCTAGGATGCAAACATTAATTCTTAAAAATTTAAATTAATAAAAAACGACCATTTGGGCCAACAATAGCCTATCGTTCAAGTTAAATATACTCCATGTTAAAGATACACGAAAATATTTTTAACGAAATTTAGACTTTTACTAAAGCGTGGTGTTGGCATCCTGCATATAAAGTTTACTTTATTATTTTAAGTGCTTTTATTGAGACATTTTTTAATGAAGAATATAGTAAAAAAAGAATAATATCAAAGATGTGAAATCAAAAATGATGAAGTTTTAGATTTATTCTTGTTGATGCTAAACTTTATAAAGTTAAATATATATATATATATATATATATATATATATATATATATATATATATATTATATATATATAAATATATATATATATATATATATATTTATATATATATATATATATATATATATATATATATATATATATATATATATATATATATATATATATATATATATAAATATATATAGATAAAGTGCTATTCATGAAATTTATTATTGGCAAGCAACTGAGGATAGATATTTCCTTCTCTACACTGGTATTACTGCATTAAATGGATTTGTTGATGATGATGTTAATAAACACTTTTTGTTGATGGTCTGTGGAGTATTTATTGAAGTATTTTAGTGAACCCTCTACTCTGTAAAACACATTCAGAGTACGCTGGCAATCTCCTCTAACTTTTTGTTCAGCATGCACACATTTTTTACGGAAAATAATTTTTTGTGTATAATGTTCACAATCTTGTGCATTTAGTCTTAGACGCTCAAAGATTTGGTCTTCTTAATAGTTTTAGTGCATTTCGATTCGAAAATATTTTGGAAAAGCTAAGTTGATTAGAAAACTTAAGCACCCAATACAGCAAGTTGTAAAATGATTAGCTGAGATGAGAAGTTTTCTGTAAAACAAGATACGATTCCCAATGAGTTTGTTATGTCTTGCAAACACAAGTAAGGTTCCATTTTATCAATATTTCAAATAGTGCTCAGTATTTAAAGTTAAAAACTAGCTGCTTTTTAATAAGTGTTTCTGAATGTTATAATGATTGTTGTGTGTTATTAAGCAAAAATCAGTGTTGCCTCGTTAAAATCATTGTTATTCAAGATAGTAAAATTTTTTTATTCTGCTATAAATAAATTCATCAAATGATTATTTTTACTACCCCCTACAATCAGGCTGCCTTCGCATCAGTGTAGTAAAAGATGTAAACACAAACCTGCTTAGTTTTCCAGTGTCGGATCATGGCCTACTATAATTACACGGCCGGATATCTTGCTTTTCGGAGCGAAAAATTAGAAGGGTAACTTTTCAAAACAAAAATATATCGTATAGAATGATTGGCCACACTTACAGCAATTAAAATTATGATTTTTACAGGGGTTTTATTTACGGAAGTGTGTATACAAAATAAAATTTGTCTGAGAAATATGATAAATGTATCATAAATTAAACACTTTCCTTTGCCTGATGATGATGTTTCTAAAAAACTTGCACCGCTAAAATTAAACAAAATTATATTGTACTTTATTCATCAATAAAAAATTGTAATAACTTTATTAAATAATAAAATATTAAAATTTGTAATGACTCTATTAACATAAATATGTACCTCAAAAGAAATATATTTCTCAAAAATAACATCTCAGTAATATTAATGAGATATAAGACAATAAACAAAAACCTAATAATAAAAGAAGTATATACAATTGAAATAATCAATTTAGCATTGATTAGTTCACCTAATTCAGCTTCAATTTTTTTCTGTCTGCTTTTAAAATCCTTTACACTGTTCTTTCTAATTTCATCAGAAAATTGTTTTTGTTCATTGTTAAAATAAATATTTGTAACAACGCGATTTATAAATATTACACCAATAACTTGATGTTCATCGCATAAAAATGAAGTAGCACAATCATTTCATCTAAGTACTCGTTCTGCAACATATCAATCACAAAGAGTTAAGTCTCTTATAAGAAAAATGGCAGTATCTAATATTGCAAATGCTTTTGAAACATGTGTAAAATCAATAGCTGGTAAAATCAATCCTCCACGAGAAAGTTTTTCAAAATATTGCCATTGTACCTCGCCAGATTCAGCTAATAGAAAAGTTTTGCAAACACCACATTTGATCTTTTTATTAAACTTTTTAACCACATAACCAGAAATAACTGTAGCAACTTCAAAGCTCTCTGAATCTACATTGCATTCTTCAATATCTAGTAAAATTTCTTGCAATTTATCATCAAATAATTTCATTAAAGATATATTACAACTCTCTTTTCTTACATCTTCCTCCCAGATATTGACTGACTTTTTAAGTAAAGTTTTCACTGCCAAATCTGCGCTCAGATGTCTCAAGTTCATGCAAACCAATTAAAAATCTGCCACCACTCATTTGACAATATTTTGAAAATCTTAACTCTAATGGATCAGTTAGCAAGCGTGATATTAAAAAATAATCATATCCTTCTTGAAATAAATCATCAATAAGTGAAGCTGTGCATCTTAAAGTGGTCGTAAGAGCTTCTGATGTTTGTTTACTTAATGTAAACTTTTGAGAGTTTGAAACTTAAGATAATTGCCATTCTTCAATCCATTCAGCTAAATTGCGCAAAAATAAAGGTTTCATGTCACCCAAAACAGCTGCATTTTCAATATAATAATTGTTGTTGTATTTTTGCTTACTGTTACTTATTGTCCACCATATATTTATCAACTTTAAAAAGCTTGAGGCATCAGTCCGATCTGGAAAATAACTTTTAATAGCTGCAGAAGTTGTAGGATCAAATATTGCAAGAGCAAGTGGTACACTTTGTTTATTATCGCCTGGATGAAGTGATTTATAAGATAATTTGAAACCTTTTTTTAAATTCGACTGAAGTAATTGGTCTTTATCGTATACATCATGAAGTAACTTCCATGATATTTCACCAGCATGTACATCAATAACATCATGAAACTGGTCAAAATAAAAAGCTGGGAATATAAAACGTTTGAAATTTAGTAAATTGTTTCGTCTTTTTTTGTAGGATGAGTAACACTACTAACATGGTTGGTATTCTTATATTTATGCATCAAATGTGAAAAAGCAGAAACATTAGTGGAATGATTATTAGGAACTACACCACGTACGAGAAAACCATTTTCTTGTAGAGATGTAATGCACTCATCAACATGGTCAGCTAGCCATTTACCCTCAATTTTTACTTCTGGTATAGCTCTTATAACAAAATTAAACTTTTTTTTTTAAAGAAACAATCATGAAGGTCATTACGCCTTTATATAAAGTTCCTTAAAAAATATGTATTTGTCATTATATATTTTGAGCTGATAACCTTCTAGGTTAACATTATTTAAATCATTTAAACAGTGAATTTTATCTTTCTCTATAAATAAATTGGATTCATCCTGATTATTTGATGGATGACGGACAGACGGTGGCTTTCTACCCTTCGATGTAGTTGGGTATACTGATATTGGTATTTTTTCAGGTAAGCAATAAATAGTTGGAACGGGATTTAAATCCCAAATTAATGTAACTCTTTTGCCAATTTTTAAATACTTTTCTTCAAAATGTTTAGCACAAATAGCCGAATTTTTACTAGGCTTCCATAACATTCCATTGATAAATACTACTGATAAATAAAAAATAAGTCAGGATTATTTTCTGGAAATCCAAAAAGTGGATGCTTTTCAGGAATAAAATTAATTCGATTCTCTCTCTTTTTATATCCAGTTTTACAGTAAATTACAGCACATGTGTTAACCATATTAAGAATATTTGAATAAACTGTTTTAAAATACGTTTATGTAAGTCAAAAAGTTACCCTTCTAATTTTTCGCTCCGAAAAGCAAGATATCCGGCCGTGTAATTATAGTAGGCCATGGTCGGATATAATAAGCAAGTGTATACTTAAAAAATTAGATAAAATGTCTTGCTTTTCCACTTATTCACACATATTCTTAACTTTCTTATTTCATAAAAAAAATTGAAGTTTAATAATTTAGAAAAACTATGGCTAGTGGTAAATATATATTTGTAGAGTTTATTGGAGATAAAGTAGAACATGTTTCTTTAACGTGGTTGTCTGGAAATAAACAGTATTGTTATTGACCACCCTATCATCGTACTTCAAAGATAAAAAAAGCTGTTACTACTTTTCAAATACCTAGTACAGAAAATTGGTCTATGCATGAAGGGATTCATTCATTTGGAAATCAGGGTTTTTCTTAACATTGAACTTGATCTGTCAAATTATATTTGTTTTTTAATAACATTTGAATAATTTATGGAATGAATTTATTAAATGAATTTTTTATTGTCTTGAAAATTAAAAACAAAATGAAATATTCAACTATGTTGTTTTAATAGATGCATATCAAAAAGCAATAGAAACTGCAACAAGGGCTCAATTAACCTCTACAACAGAAGTTGAAGATAATGTTTTAGATTTTAAAGAACATAGTCGAGCATCCAAAATGAATGCGTTTCATAGTTTAGAAGAATTTAAATTTGTTCATGATGAAAGTCACAAGGAGGGTAGAGTAGCAAAGAACAAAAAAAGTACAAGTCTATTGCCATTTGCTCTAACTGTTTCTTGTGTGTTTCCTTCTACCATTAGTAAAAATAAACTTTATTTTCTGTTTGTAATTATTTTTATTTGAAATAACGATACATTTTAATTATTAAATTTAACAGTAAGAAAAAAACTTACAATTTTGGTTAGAATACCAATGAAAGTGTTTATTTTTAACCTTATTATTCTTTAATAATCTGTTTTATACAATCATTTACAATAATCCAGATGATGGGCTGATACTTTTCGTGCTCCTCTAAGTCATATATATATGTACATATATTATACTTTTCAACGTAAAAATAGTCATTAAGTTCATTCGTAAACAAATAAGAAGCAGTTCAGTTTGATCAAGAAAATTAATTTAAAAAATTAATAGACAATGAAGACTTATAAAAATTAATAGGCAATGAAGACTTATAAAAATTAACAGACAATGAAGACTTATAAGAACAAGTATCAGCTGGTCTGATACCAGAATTGCTGATCTGATACCGGAATTAACTGAAGCGTGTTAAGAAAAGCAATTTGATACAAAAGAAATGCAAAGTTATAAAAAAAATGACACGATGGCCGATTGATAATTTTTTCTGCTAAAACATTATATTTGTTTGAGTGCCACTTAACTGATCACCCGTTTTGAGTATGCTTGTAAAAACTCCAATGTTTATGGTTTTCGGTGCATTTTCTAGAGAAGGACAACTCACACTAAAATTTATTAATAGACGAGATAAAATCAATCTGCAGTTCTATTCAAATTGCATTTTGAAGTCTTATGTTAAACCTTAGGCTATTAAAATGTTAGGCATTTATTCGACAACTTCCGGCAACGTTTAGCAACAATAAGCAAAAAATTTTTAAGTGTAGTATAGGGAAATTTTCTCTTGTTTCATTCGATGTTAGAACAACCTGTTAGCAGTCTAGATTTGAAAAAAACGGATTTTTCTGCCTGGGTTTACATGTAAAAAAAACTAAAAAACGTAACATGCAGTTGTTTACAAGAGTTTCAGGTTTTACTAGTCAAAACTTGGAACAAAACTTGAATGTATAATCGTATAAATAAATGTTAAATATGTTGATGTTTTTTATAAAGAAAACATCAACAATCTTTTTGGTAAAAAAATGTTAAACATGTTAATGTTTTTATTTAGTTAGTTTTACTACTCACATGGTATAATTTTAACATAGGGGAAAGGCGCCTATGATGGCATAGTGCCTATGATGGCATACCGGTCATATTTCCATTAAAATTGGTTTTGGTAAAAAAATGATTAGACCTACATGACGATACTAACTTTACATTAGTTTTAGTGAAAAAACGTCCCTTGTGCACAAATATTGTTTTTATAATCAACAAAAATCGATTATGGGATGTGCTGTTGTAGTTTTATTTCCTTTATATATTTAAGATTGTGATTTTACTATTAACTGTGCAGAAATAAAATTTTCATGCATTTTATATTCAACTTTTGTGCATTTAGTGGAATAGTTACTTTAATTTTATCTTTTGAACAAAGCAGACACAGCTTGTTTTAATGAAAATGACGACTTTTACCCATGATGGCATACTGAGGAGTTGGGGGTGTTGAAATATTGACGAGTTGGGAAAAACTTTTTTTTTATAAGAAAAACTTATTTTTAAGGAAAGTTAAAAGAAAGCGACGCTCCGACATTTTTTTTTGGTCAAAAAAATACGTAAAACGCAATATATCTTATGCGCATGCGCAAAATATTACAATGCTGGTGTGTAGCATGAAATAGTAAATTAGGATGGTTTCGAGCAATTTCTGACTTTTTTGAGGGAAGACTCTAAGGTTAAATGAAATCATTAAGTTACCCTCGATCCTAACTAGCCCCATCCTCCCCTATGCCATCATAGGAGCAGTAGTTGCCTATGATGGCATACTTGTGTTTTTTTTTACAATAAGAATAACTTATAAAAAAATAAAACTGATAAAAACTTTTAAGGTAATTATTGTTATAGATGTAACAAGGAATGTATCCATATCAAAACTTTTATTATTGGTCTTCAGAATACTGAATAATGAAGCTTCAAAGTTAAGTATGCCATCATAGGCGCCTTTCCCCTAGATGAAAAAAAGCTTCAAAAACTTCAAAAAAACTTTTAAACATTTTTTTTTTCTTTCGCCATATAAACTTATCAAAGTCGTAAACCATAATATGAATACAGATAGCAAGGGCAAGAAGAAGACACAATTGGTCTTATCATCAAGCCCCTTAGTCTAAACCGTAAATATAAAGCATATTAAAAAATTAAAAAACGTAGAAAATATATAATATAAAATGTTTTTCTAAAGACTTAATAAAATAAAATTCATCTGTCCTAAGGTTTAACTTTTACTTTAACTTTTTGCTATTTGTATTGGTTAAGAAAATTTAAAAAAAAAGAAAAAAAAGTGATTAGTACAAAGAAACTATATTACTAAAAAGCATGCAAACATATATGCATAGTCCTTAAGCTTTCTTTTTACACCAGCTATACCTTCAAATATGGAATAATTCTTATAAACTATAATTATTTTAAATATTTTCTAAATAAAAAAAAATAAAAAAAAATAAAAGAAAAAGAATTGAAGCAATCACAAGTGGTACAACCTTTTTTTAAGATAATGGTAAACCCAAGATAAAGATAAACCCCTAGATAATGATAAACCCCTAATTGTTTGGTAAGTTTATCAGTAGCAATAGTTAAAACTTCAGAAAAAGCTGAGTGCTACGTCGTTCATCATTAGTTTTTGCTTCAATTTGTTTTTTAACTCATTAAGCGTAGCAGTTGTTTTAAGTTCATTATTTTCACGTATTTGTTTAAATAACTAAGTTATTAAAAAATGTTAAGATAAAATAGAATTATTTTTTTAAATTGTCTTTTTATCAAGATGCAAGTAGTAAAAGTAGCAGAGATTGTTTTTACATACAGAACGTTAATTATTAGGTTGGGTTAATAAAAAAAAGAAATATCTTTTACTTAGTAATTGGTCAGCTTTACAAGATAAAAACATGAGAAATATTTTCAAATTTTTATTCACGTAACGCTGAGAATATTGCATTACTTAACGTAAATAAAAATTTGAGCAATTTTGTTCAAATTTATACACGTAAATCTGAACAGTTATTCCAAAAACGCTGAAAAAAGCCACTGCTTTTTTAATTCATCTGGCCAATAGATGTATCGATTAATGAATTATCAGGTAACCAAAAAAGTTCGTGCGGTTTTTCCGTATATAATAAAAACACACAAAACAACAAAAGTAAGTACATTTATTCATCAAAATAGTCACCATTAGCATCTAAAACCTTTTCCCAAGGTAAAACAAGCTTATTTATTCCACTTCTATAAAATTCTCGGTCCTTTGAGTCTATAAAAGCTTTCAACTCCATTTCAACCGCGTCCTGGTATCGGAACTGCTATCCTTTTAAATGATTTCCCAGGGAAAGGAAAAAATGGAAATCAGTAGGGGAGAGGTCTGGCGAGTATGGTGGATGAGGCAAACTCTCCCAACCAAGGCTTTGGAGCTTGTCCTGAGTCACGCGATCGGTGTGCGGTCTCGCGTTGTCGTGGAGAAGCAGAACTCTTCTCCTGTGCACCAGTGCAGGCTGCTTTACAAGCAACAGGTCGTGAACTCGTTGCAGCTGTGCTGAGTAGATCAGTCCAGTAATGGTTTGGCCTGTTGGAAGCAGCTCGTAATGCACCACACCAGCTGTAGTCCACTAAATGCAGAGCAAAACCTTCCGCTTGTGGAGATTGGGCTTGGGTGTCTTTGGGATGGGGTCATCGGGGGACAACCAATGGTAGCAACGCTTGGTATTGATGTACACAATCCATTTTTCGTCGCATGTCAATAAACGATCAAGAAAAGGCTCAACATTGTGGCGTGATAAGAGTGATGTGCAGATCGTAAGCCGTTGCTTCTTGTTGTCGATCGACAATTTGTGCGGAACCCACCGACTCAGCTTCCACGCTTTCCCAATCGCATGCAGATGCAGGCGATTGGTTTCAACACTCACAGCAAACCTCACTGCAAGTTCTTGGCAAGTTTGGCTGGAGTCAGACTCGACAGCGTCCTTCAGTTCATCCTCATCAACCAACAATGGGCGTCCAGAACACGGCAGGTCTTCGATGGACTCATCTCCCGAAGAGAATCGCTGAAACCACTTCTGTGCTGTGCGTTCACTTACTGTACCTTCTCCAAATGCTGTGCAGATGTTTTTGGCCGCTTGTGTTGCATTCCTTCCAAGTTTGAACTCGTAAAGTAAGCAAGATCGAATAATCGTTGGTTGGGTTGCCATCCTTTCTTTACACAAAACCTTTCCTGTAAGCTCGTTACAAGCCTACACTATATATGCAGCAACTGCGCGTGACACACGCGTTCTGTTACGCAACAAAGCTACTTGCCTTGTGCAATGTGGGTGTTGTAAAAAATGCTAAAAACAATTCAATTACCAAAAACCGCACGAACTTTTTTGGTTACCTAATATATCAGTAATACTGATAAAAGGTATAATTTACTTAAGTAAATTGCCTATTTCTGCTTTTCAATTGAATTAGTTATTTGAACACGACTTATTTGAAAAAAAAGAATTTTAAACCAACAAAAACATTTTTTTCTTGCTTTTTTTAAAAAAACTTATGCTTTTTGTTTTTTTTCTTCAAAAATTATGTTTGCTTTTAACTCTGAAAATAATATAGTTTTTTATGAACCAACCCAGGACTCATGTAAATGTGAAACATTTGTAAATGTTCCACATTTACATGAGTCGTGATAAGTTAAATTAATATGAGTTATCAGTATTAAGACTCAGTAAATAAAATCAATTAACCCGTGATCTTAAACACCCCTTATGACTTAAAGTTAATGGTGCGTTTTTGCTTAAAGGTCTCAGAGCTTTCATTTCAAACCCACTTTTGGTAATCACATCAATACAGCGTAAACAAAAATCACAAACATAACTAGACAAAAGTTCAGAACAAAAATAAAACAAAAATAAAGATAAATTTAAGAATAATAAAGGAAAATTAATAAAGTTTTGCACCTCACATAATTTTACTTCTTATGATTAGAGATTTTAAAAACTTCCGCAAATATTTTTTACTAT
>NC_088933.1:32880000-32910000 GCF_038396675.1 Hydra vulgaris | reverse complement strand
CAGATTATTACTTATATTAATCCTTGGTCCCGTTTCTATTTTGTTTCATTTAAATTGATGATTATTCCATCGAGGGTAGTTATACATAATTGGGCAGCTTGATTTATTTGGTCAATTAGCTTTTTTGATTTGGTACTGTAAACCTTCATAAAACTTCACCTTGTGGTACACCACTTAATACTGGAAGTCATTCAGATACTTCATTATTAATTACAACCCTTTGTTGCCTGTTCGAGAGAAAGCTGTGTAGCCAATCTAAAAATATATTGTGAAACAAGTTTTTATTTTAGTAATTAGTAGTTTATGATCTAGATATCGAATGCTTTAGTGAAGTCAAGGTAAACCACTAAAGCATAAAACCCACTATTTAAAGCGTCGGTAGTTACATCTATTGATTCAGGTAAATTTGTGATTACTAGTTTACCTGTAGTGAAACCATGTCGGTCTTTAGCTATTAAGTTGAGTAAATTTAGGTAACTCGCTATGTCATTTTTTATTATTTTTTGCATTACTTTATTATTAACTGATGGTGATGGGATAGGCCGATAATATGTTGAGTCATATTTCTTCCCTTTTTTTGGAATAGGTGTGATGTTTATTTATTTTCATAATTGTGGTGTAGTTCCATTTGCTGAATGATTTGTAAAATGTTTTATTTAGACAATTGGCTTTGTTTACATTTGTTGTTAAATTTTTGCCGTCAGCATTGATTAATGAGATAATTTTTTTTATATTGGTTTTGATTATTTATGTATTTGTATAATAATTTTGGGTTAAATATGCATTTGTTCATTATTGATTTTTCATGTTTATTTTGGGCATTTTTTACTAATTTTTTCAATTTTCCTTCTTTTCTATTGTAATCAGTTGAAAATTGTTTTTTATGGTCAGATGATTTTGAAGCAGATTTCATAAGGAAACACTTTTATTTTTTTGATCAGCTGCTTTTTTGATAACATTATTGTGCCATTTGATAGAGCTATTTTTAATTTTATTACTATTGATACAGATTTTTGGCATATGAATATCAATTAGATTTTTATAAGTTTTAATTAGAATGTTTATCATTTCGTTCTTGATTATTAAATAGTTTAAACCAGTTGATGGTGTTGAATGCTATATTTAGATAAAAATAAATATCTTTTTGGTACATTTTAACTATTTTTTGATTTTTTTGTATGGTGTGTGAATCATTTAGGTAACAGTCCCAGGTTAGTGTTGAATGGAGTTTTTTTTTTGACTGAGATATTGGATCATTAACGTTAATTGTATAGATCTTGTTCGGGTCATTTGCAATTACTAAATCAATGAAGTTATTGTTTAGAGTTGGTTCTAGTACTGATTGAATTAAGAAACTTGAAATGAGAGTGTCAAGAAAATCTATACTGGATTGACGTGTACAGTTTGATCCTCCATTAATGTCCCATAAGATGTCTGAATAATTGAAATCGCCAGCTATTAAGAGACTTAAGAAATGTTTTGAGCTAATTAGTTGGGCAGCTGATGTAATGGAATAGTTAACTGCACTATTTACTTGGTGTTCTGAGTGTGGTGGTCTGTAGATTAAACCGAAAAGGATCGATTCTGCTTTAGTTTTAGTTTTACACCAGATAGATTCAATTAAAGAACTGTTTAATTGTTGATAATTTGTTTCTAGTGATTGAATGTCTTTTCTTACCACACCTCCACCTTTTTTTTCATCACCACACCTCCACCTTTTTTACTAATTCGATTTTTATTATAATGAGTGTAGTTAGATAGGAAGATAACAGATTTTTCATCAAACTAGGATTCAGTTATGCATAAATATGTGTTTCAGATATGCATATAATTTGTTAACTAAGCATTAACTAAAATTCATCCTATTTGTTATTTAGTGAAGTTGCATTTGAATAAAAGCAATTTAATTTGTTTAATGTTTGAATATCTGAATTAAATAAATATAATTTAGATAGTTTCGATTTAAATTTTTTTAAGTTCGCCTGAACGGATCCCCCAATAAAATTTTTTCCCGTTTTGTTTATTGTAACGAATTATTTCTTTTGCATTATTAAATGAAAGGTTGGCATTTATCGCTTTTAGCATTGTTTCGGTTTTCTGTTTATTATTTTCTAAGATTTTATTCTTTACTGGGTGATTCGATAATACCGCTGACAATAATATTGTTTTCAATTTTCTATTTGGTTTTGAATTCATTAATAATTTTAGCCATCATTACAATTTCAGTTACTTTTGGTTTTGGTATACTTTGCTTTGTTGCTTCTGCGTATGAGAATATTGTTGGATTGTCTGCAGCGGAAATCAACACTCATTCTGCTTTAAGTGTCAAAATTGTGAGACGTTTCGCTTCATTTTCAGCTTCTAATGAACTAACTCTTGTAACAAGACTTAAAACTCGTGATTTTTCACACAAGTATATAGTGGTATTTCACACAAAACATGCAGTTGTTTAGTAAGTTCATTTGATTTCCTTGGGCGATTCTTCGCCAATTGTCTTCTCGAAAGAAATCCATGTTATTTATAGAGTTATCTACGCTCTCCAAGATAAATTGGTCTTTGGTAGGAGGACTATCATCCAAAATACGAGTGAATTAACTCCTGATCTCTGATTTTTTTGAATTTCTAACACAGGGGCTTATTAATACAAATACTGTAAACAGTTTAGATTGGTTTTTTTCCGTCTATATATATATATATATATATATATATATATATATATATATATATATATATATATATATATATATTATATATATATATATATATATATATATATTTATATACATATATATATATATATATATATATATATATATATATATATATATATATATATATATATATATGTATATATATATATATATATATATATATTTATACATATATACATATATATATATATATATATATATACATATATATACATATATATATATATACAATATATATATATATATATATATATATATATATATTTATATTTATATATATATATATATATAATATATATATATATAAATATTATATATATAAATATATGTATATATATATATATATATATATATATATATATATATATATATATATATATATATATATATATATATATGTATGCATATATATATTTATATATATATATAATATATATATATATATATATTACATATATATATATATATATATATATATATATATATATATATATATATATATATATATATATATATTATATATATATATATATATATATATATATATATATATATATATATATATATATATATATATATATATATATATATATATATATATATATATATATGTAAATTTTGTTTGTGTGTTTTACAGAGAGACTACTCTATGTTCTTAAAAAACAGAGCAATAATAAATTACTAAAAAACACTTATCTAACTGTTTTCTTCCTCAACGTTAAGTTTTACCTTTGCTGGATCATCAGGAAGAGTTATCTCTTCCTGATAATCCAACAATGGTGAAACTTAAAAGTTAAAGATGAAGACAGTAAGATAAGTATTTTTTAGTTATTTGTATATATATATATATATATATATATATATATATATATATATATATATATATATATATATATATATATATAAATATATAAATATATATATATATATGTATATATATACATATATGTATATATATATATATATATATATATGTATATATATATATATATATATTTATACAGGGTGTTTAAATTCGATAGCTTGGGACATCTCTTTAAGATGTCCAAAGCTATGGAATTTTTCTCCGAAAGGCATTTTAAATGTGGCAAAATCTTTAAACTCATTTCAGTTTCAAACAAAAAACTTACTTTTTAAATCTTACGGATTAATTTTTATTTTTGTTAACAAAATATTTGTTTTTTAAGCATTATATCTAATTATTTCACTGTTTGTTTTTTTAAATATTAAATGTAATCTTTATACATTTTATGTTAAATATGATATCATATATCTACAGCGAATTTTTTATTTAAATATCTTCTTTTTATGGCCTTTTGTAAATAATAATATCTAATAATATTATATTTTTTTCTTAACTATTTTCATGAAAATATATACATATACATATATATATATATATATATATATATATATATATATATATATATATATATATATATATATATTTATATATATATATATATTTATATATATGTATATATATATATATATATATATATATATATATATATATATATATATATATATATATATATATATATATATATATATATATATATGCAACTTTGCGGTGAACTGGGCAAGTTGATTTATGAAGATTTAGAGGAGACTGCCAAACTTTAACTAAGTAATCTAAATTACCAAAGGAGTTAAGAGAAACGGTATCGGACATTGAGTCGGAGAGAACAACAAACAAAATTAGTAGGGCTTCCATTTAAATCCCAATCAAAAGTTAATAGTGATTTGTTGCAAAACGTACAGCAATTATGGCTAGCTTAATAAGTGGTGTTAGTTGATGCACTGTGTTGTTTATTTTGAGAACATACTGCAATATAGCCACATTTTACTAGACAGGAGGACTATCCATGAGGGAGGTATTTTGGGTATACACAAGCAATTTATAATTCAATTTCTTATTTAGACACTAAGAAAGACGCATGGTTGGTCATTACTTTAATTTAATCTTTTTTATCTGAGTATTTTTTGTGAGAAAAGCTCCTAAAGCTGAAAATGAAAAAAAACGTTTGCACTTTTATTAACATAAAATGTGTGATTTAAATAAATATTGTATTTTTTAAATTGACAATGTCATTAAAATGCTACTATAACTTAAACAATAAGCTTTTCTGGTCAGTAAAATTTAATAAATTTTGCAATTAAAACACCAATTTTAGCTTCAAAACTTATTAAATTTATTTAAAAATAAGTTGTTGAAAAGTATCTAACACAAAAAGTTGTATATATTTTTTATATTTAAAAATAATATTTCGTCTAAAGGTAACGGTTTGACAGATTTAAGCCCTTCATTTTGAAACCAGTATTTCTTATTTACTTTTTTACAACTCATAAGGAGTTGTAAAATAGAAAATAAGAAATCACGGGTTGATAATAAATGGTTTGATTCTGTCAAACTATTACATTTAGGTGAGAAAAGCTCCTTAAAAAGTTTGATTATTAAAAATTTTTAAAAATTCCTAATCTTTAACAGATAGAAGGGCGCGTGCAGATTGCATTCAGCGTATATATACGTGAGAATAAATTAGGTCATGTTAACTGGTTTAACAAACCATATGTTATTGCTCCACAACGAGATACCGTAAACGCCTACATCGCAAAATAGTAAATTGTAAAAAACTGTGCACACCAATACAACTATTTAGCTAACAGAGTTATCAGTCACCAAAATAACTTGTACAATTTGCCAGTGTTTTTGAAGTGTGTTGAAAGTTTTTAGAACAGCTTGATTGAAGGAAATATCAAACTAAGGTATAATAATTAACAATGACCGGTACTAAGCCCCTGATCTGCTCAAAGAGAATATGCAATCATGTTCTGGTCCAGGAGGTTTACTCCTAGCAGTGAAATTATGTGGTAGCTCTCAGAATGACTGATTTCATTATTAGCAACATAATATTAAATTATTAATAAAGCCATGATGCACATTGATGATGCCACTGTTTTTAATTTTGATGTGCATTGTTTAGACCACATTAGAAGCCCTTTGTTGCGGCATAGGGTTTATTAGTAGTAATGAGGCAATTATTTCAACTACTAAATAGTGTACTAAGTACTAAATATGCTTTGAGTGAAGTTCTTTAACAAATTTAAAAATGACTAAAATACCAAAAACTATAAAACAAGAAAAACCATTGTCATCACCAAATTCTCTACACCTATCGTTTACTAATATTTGTGGTCTTCAAAGTAAATTTTCTTCTGTTGAGTCTTTTCTTTGACAAAGATCACCAGACCTTTTTTCTCTTTATGAGTATATAATTTGATTTAAGTTGTCTCATTTTGTGATCTCACTGTAGATGGTTATCTTCCTTAAGTTCGTAAGTTGTATTTTTTAAATTTTAATTCAAATAGTCAACTTACTAACTCGCTTTCCAGACAACCCAAATCATTTACTTTCTCTGCTAAACTTATGTATTGTTTTTGATCTTAGTCAATGCTCAGTTTTTCTACATTCACCCTTAGATGCTTCTAATCATGGTTTGAACTCTCTAAACTACTATATCATTCTTTTTTCTCATCAGAATCCCCTATCATCGTTTCTCTTACAACTACCTTAAAAATGACTGGGACTCTTTCTATGATTATCTTCCTGATGTGACAAATGTGCTTCTAACATGACCTCTTGAATTCAGACTGGCATGAAAAATCGTAATTACTTCCGTACTTCTATCAGAAAAACTATTCTACAGAAAAAAGAGGTTTTTTTTCTTCTTTTTTTTATTTTCAAATTATATTTGGCTGTTAAATGAATTACAGATGAGTTTTACACGGTAAATATCGATAAACAAAGTATTTTAAAAACAGACGGGGACTCAAAGAAGATACGGATGATCCAATATCACCTAAATCTTTTCATAGAGCCCCTTAATATAATAATATATTGATATTTCAAATTATAATATATTCAAAAAGAGTTAAATCCATTAAACTTAAAAGTAATAAAATAAAAAATATATAAAATAAACTAAAGATATAATAAGAAAGTAAGTTATTTTTAGAAATACCAAGACATTTTGCGACAACTATATTGCAATTTTAGGTATTCAGTGAAATAAATACAAACATGTACAAAAAGGTTTAATAGCTATTTCATTAAAAGACACGTATACCATCAGTAACTACTAAGAAGAATAGGTAAAAATCATTTGAATAAATTTACATAATTGTTTTGGAATTGTTATTCTGCAAATTTAAAAATGTATTTATTTGCTTGAAACTTCAATGAGTTTTATGATTTTACCATATTTGCATTAGTTTTTAAGAAGAAATCGATAACTTAGGTCTATAATGTACTATTAAATATTCATTATACTTATTTTCTTTGATAGTTTAAAGGAATTTCATCAATTTTATCTCAAGAAATACTTTTCATTTACATTTTTCTCAAACTTACAAATAAAATTAGCTGAAGTTAGGCTATTAATATACTTATATATGAAAATAAGGTGCTGATAAAAATTTATTAATGTGTACATTCATCATTTTCATGTTTTTTATTAAGGGTTTAGCATGCTCTCTTTTTTTTTTCCCTCTAAATGGGTCGACATGTATATTTTTGCAAACTATGTACTTTTATTTTATTTTTGATGGTTGCGTACTAGCCTATTTAATATTAGCATAGTTAATAAAATGAATTAAAGAAAAGTAACCTTAACTTTAGCAAACAGTATTTACATACGGACGAACTCGGTACATCAGACCAATGGTTTTACTAAATTTTGATTGTAAATATTTGATATTGGGAAACCAAGATAAACTATTATGAACAAGTATTCCTATAACCTTTACATAGTCTTGCTTTTTTATTTGTATGTTATTAAAAAGTAGGTCTGGTAATTTAAGGTTAAGATTTTCTTCTTGCATTTTTTTCTGAAATAAGCTATACTTTGTTTTTTCAACGTTTAATGAGAGTTTATTTGCCATAAATCAGTCGTTTATCTTACTTATTTCCAAATTTTATTTGATACTATTGTTGGAAGGAAATAGGTTTGTATCATTTGCAAGCATAACTGGATTTAACTTTACTGATGCATCATTTAAGTCATTTACATAAACTAGAAATAAGAGATGGCCAAGTATCGATCCTTGCAATACTTCTTACGGGATTTAAGTATTCCGTATTTTTGATTAAGAAAATATTGTTTTCTATTCGTGAGATAACTTTTAATCCTATAGAAGAGCTTATTAGTTACTCCAAAATGCCTCAACTATTCTAACAATATGCAATGATCAGCAGTGTCAAAAGTGTTTTGAGAGATCAATTAATTTACCAAAAGTAAATTTGTTTTTCGTTAAAGCCATTATTTATTTGATCAACTAACTCAATATAAGCATGTTCAGTTGAATGATTTTTCTAAAATCCAAATTGTTTTGAATAAAAGAAATTGTTTTTAGTAAAATGATGAAAGATTTTATTGTAACATTACGAATGTTTTCAAAAATACACCTTCGAATGTTTTCAAAAATAAAAAGAACTAATATAGGCCTGTAGTTGAATACATTAAGATGATCATCATTATTATAATTAGAAATACTTTTGCTAATTTTAGTAGATCAGGAAATACCCCCTTGATCTAAGAAAGTTTTACTATACAAAACAGCAATTTACTAATACTTTATTTATTTGCAATAAGTATCTTAAGATATATCATCAAATCTGTTTACTATTGCAAGAAACCATTGATAAAGGTTTTGTCTGAAGCCAAAGCCCCTAATTCTCAAGCTATGAATTCTCGCGTTTTATCTCAAAAAGTACGCTCTCGTAATTTCTGGAGAATCATTTACTGTACCAAAACTAAGGGCATATATCTTATTCCACCTCTCTAGTATGGTTCCGATTTTGTCACCTCACCTAAAGGCACAGCTGAATTGTTTGCCAAGAACTTTTTATCAATATTATCTCTCAATTTCACTCGTTGCGTTCTACCTTACTTAGCCGACGACTAGGTTGATCCATTGCTTGATATTTGTATCACTCAAGCTTTTGTATCTAAAGTGTTTTCATGCTTAGACTCTTCTACAGCTTGTGACCAAGAAAACTTACATGTTATAGTCTTGCAGAAGTGTTCTACCAAGCTATCATCTGTAGTTTCAAAACTATTTTAAAAGTATTTATAAGAGTCTTGTTTTACAGCCTGTTGGAAAACATTGTCTGTTATGCCAATTTTTAAAAATTCTGGAGATTGATCTGACTCGTCTAAGTACCGTTCCTTTATTTTACTTCCTACAATTAGCAAGGTTTATGAGTCCTTATTTAAGAAACACTTAATTTCTCATCTGATCATCGATGTGGATTTCTATATTCTTGTTCTTAGAATGATTTGTTAACAGTAATAACCAATAGATTTCATCGTGCATTAGATAGAGGGGGATAAATTAAGCCTAGCTTTTGACATTTTTAAAGCATTTGATAAAGTTTGGCATGCTGGTCTTCTCCATATGCTTTCTTCTTACGGTCTTTCAGGTAACTTCTTTAAGTTTATTGAGTTATTTTTTTACAATCGTAGTTTAATTGTTGACCTCAATGGGCAGCACTCTTCTTCCTATCACGTAACTTCAGGGGTTTCTCAAAGTTCAATCCTTGGCCCTTAACTCTTTTTAGTTTAAATTAACAATCTTCCTGATATTCTCACATATAAGTTGGCACTGTTCGCTAATGATACTACCATTTACTCTAGTCATTTATTCTAGTATAAGAAGCCAAGACTCTCTAACTGCTTGAAGGGGCATTTTAGTTAAAAAAGATCATACTTCCGCTATCCCATAGGGCTTACAGTAGTTGTTAAACTTTAATTCAAATAAAAATCAGTTTTCAACCAATCGTTATCGCAATAATTTAAATCTGCGGATCTTTCATTGATGCTTTTTCCCTTTTAGACAAGGCGTAAAAACGCAATGTAACATAACAATAATACAACAACATAGTTGGACCTGTTCTCGCTGCCAACCTCTTACCATTATCAGATCGTCGTAATGTTGTTTCACTTTCTCTTTTCTACAAATACTTTAACGGATACTGTTTTAAAGAGCTAGGGCCTCTTGTGCCATATACTAAAATTCATTCTTGTGTTACTAGTCGTTCAGTTAAGTCTCATCCTTTTTTTATGGCTATACCGAAGTGCTCCAAAAACTTTTATTCATCTACTTTATTTCCTCGAACATCAGTTTTTTGAATTTTGCTTCCTTCATCTTGCTTTCCTAATTCATACAATTTACATTCTTTTAAGTTGTCTCTCAATCGTTATCTTGCTCTATAAACTCCATCTTTTCTCTTCCAGTTATTGGAAGTTAATTTAGTAGTGGTTGCTTGCATCTTTGTTGGAATCAAATATGTTAAAAAAAAAAAAAAAAAAAAATTCTTTTTGTTTAAGTAACCATAGTTCTTCTTTTGCATTGCTGGGTTTTCTTATATTTTATGTTATTATTGAGATTATTAAATTAGTTTTTTTTAGTAGACAAACTTTGAGTAACTAATTTTCTTAACCTTTTTTAATTAAGTTTTTTGGTCAGCTTCTATTCAGCTTACAATAAAACTTATTGCAAAACCTAAACTGATTATTAAATTCAGCCAAGAACAAGTATAAATGTTAGTTACACTAACCCAATAAATAAAATAAAAAGAAAGTATGACAAGTAACATAATGACGACTAAATTTTAAAATAGAAATAATGGCATGTTAAAGTACATTGGCTCTCAATATCTACAGCAGATTAGTGGAAATCTTAGTAAATTCATATGCAGGATTGCTTTCTTTATGTCATAAGCTTTTTGCAAACTTTTTTTTGAAAACTCAGCTGGAGAATTGTGATTTAATGTGTGAGATGATGTTATAAAGCTAATAAGTATTAACTTTTTACTGATTTGGATATTTTCTAACACTGATTTGCGCATGTTATTTACGCTTATGCCGTTATAGGGGTATGTTCACGTTGGGTATTACATTGTCATGAAGTTAATATAGCAACTTAGATTACAATTTGCCATCAAAATATCTTTTTAAAACTTATTCATCTCTCCTTTATATGTAAGAGAAATTTATTTTGGCAAATAAAAAAAAAAGGTTTTATTGGTTTACATTGAAAAGTATAATTGGACTTTTTAAATCTTTCAACCGCACTAGGGGATAAAGATTTATTTTGTCAGGTAGCCATTTTCAAGGTAAATTAAACCGCCATTATGAGGGTGTTTTTATATGGAATGACAAGTTCTTTTTTGAAAAAATAACATGTTTGATATTACATTATTTTAAAGATGACGGAATGTGTTTATTAAAAAAAAAACTTGTTGTCAGGTAATATGTGTATGACTTTACCTATAAATTGTTTTTTTAAAGGTATTTTTTTTAAGATTTTTTATTTTAGCTGTATATTTGTTGTTTTAAAATTAGGTATTAACGTGATAACATTAAAGTGATATTTTTTTTATAAACATTTTGGTCAATGCAGGTATACTTATCTTGTGAAGTTACTTGTCAACAAGTCGCAATAAGACACCATGTATACATAGATAAAAGCAAAAGTATTTAAAAAATTGTTACATTACAATTGTATTAAATTGTAAAATAACACTTATACAAACATATCTAATTACTTTTTCTTAATATTACCACGTTTATTGCTAATACAAAGTTTGAAAAATATATTTAAGTTTATTAAAAAAATAAGAGTTTGAAGAAGAAGCTAATAGTGAACAAATTTAGATCAAATCTTTAGAACTTTTAGCATGATTTAAGTTCAAAGAGTTTTTTGCATGATTTAAGTTTTAAACTTGACTCACTTTAGGATTGGGAGCGGCCCCCCAAGCAATGTGCTATGCATTTTTCTAAGTCCAGCTAAATAATCCAAAGTTTTAGTTTTGGGCTCATTATGTGGCATTGAAAATGTGCACCTAAAATATTGATATCGACGCTATCTATGCGCAACATGGCACTGCTGATACTCTGTTATTTTATAGCTGCTGATGGAGTCAGCCTCTCTGAGAGCTACCATAGAGTTTGGAAAACCTTTCTATTACACTGATTTTTAGAGCTGTACTATTATTAGGAAATAACAGGAAAGTTGCAAAGCCACTATCAAGGAGGCACAAATGCAAGATTTATCATTCGTTATCCTAAGTAGGAAACAACTTAACACAAAGTTACATTTAGACCTGCCTAATAAATGAAAAAAGATTTCAAGGCCCGTCATCAATATTATTCTTCTTACATTTATAATTTTTGACATCATTTCTAGCTTTTACCAAACCAAAAGCCCAAGGCTGGGATTTTAAGCTAGGTACAGTTAGTATCTGGCAGTGATAAGTATTTTTATTTGGAATTGTAAATCTAAATCTGTTAATAATATTATTATTATTAATTCTATATAATATGACTAAAAAAGTGTCGAATATGTTATTTCTCCATTTTTTTGGATAAGATCTTAGAAAAATAATAATAATTTTGAAAAGAGCATATCTAAACCATCAAATAAATATAATAATAACTAACGTCATGCATTAAAATAAAAACGCAAATTATAGAAGAGCCTATATCGGAATGCTGTCGCTAAAACATCAGACCATCAGACCGATGTAAAAAATTGATTGTTTTGTCTTCATCGTCTATTATTGTGTGTGTGTATATATACATATATATATATATATATATATATATATATATATATATATATATATATATATATATATATATATATATATATATATATATATATATATATATATATATATATATATATATATATATATATATATATATATAAGTCAGTATTATATATATATATATATATATGTATATAATATATATTATATATATATATATATATATATATATATGTATATATATATTTTATATATTGTATATATATATATATATATATATATATATATATATATATATATATATATATATATATATATATATATATATATAAATATATATATACATATATATTATATATATATATACTATATATATATATATATATATATATATATATATATATATATATATATATATATATATATAAATATATATATATATATATATATATATATATAAAATACTGACTTTAAAAAAAAATATTGCTTATCAAAAAAAGTAACAAATATGCTTATTAAATATGCTAATATACATGGATGGATACCTTGTTGTTTAAAATAAGTAACTGATGCTATGAAAACTGAAGTAACAACAGAACCAAAAGCAAACATTGTAAATGGTTCAAACGAATAAATTGCAGCCAAAGATTCCAAAATATAAATCGATTTCAATATGCTATTCATTTGAGATTAGTTGTGATTTAGCTGTATTATTAATTAAAATTGCACAACTAAATAAGAAAAGAAATCAAGACAAAAAAAGTCAGCATCTACTTACTCCAAAAACTAATTAACATATGACAAATTATTAAAAAACTTAACTCGAAACACAATTTCACTAATATTAATTAAAAACTGTATTCAAAAAACAAAGTTTAGTAGATGTATATCTCGTGAAAGGTCATGTTTAACAAAAGATCATTTTAAGACTTATATATATCTTTGTCTCTAGTTATGTGCATGACACATTTAAAGAAAATTTTTAATTTTTACTGTTAGTCTCAAATGATTCTGAACTAAATGTGATTAACTTTTACTGGGCATATATTTATCCAATAATGTTCTTTGCTTTTTTTTTTAATAATACATCCTTCAGTTTGGGTAGTCTATTACAACAAAAGTCAACAGCAGAAGAATTAAGATTTTTGCCTTTTATTTAGATACTATAAGCTTGTAGACGGAGAAATGTCTTCCAGGTATTTTTGCAGACAGTAAATGCATCTTTTAAATTAGTCGTGATTTGGTTTATGGTGGTTATTAAGGATATATATATATATATATATATATATATATATATATATATATATATATATATATATATATATATATATATATATATATATATATATATATATATATATATATATATATATATAAAAATATTACATGTGGTGTGAACCAAAATTCAATCTTAGGACCATTATTAATTTTATTATATATAAATGATTTATAGTTTGCATCAAATATTACAAATGATATATTATTTACAGACGACGCCAACCTTTTTAATTCCAGCAAAAACAAAAAAGTTCTCTTTGATATATTTAATGAAGAACTATCAAAAATAAAAGAGTGGTTTACAAGTAATAGGCTTTCGTTAAATGTAGAAAAAACTAGATTTATTTTATTCTCCAAACCTAGTAAAGGTGATGATGTTCCACTAAAATAACCTAATCTTTTATTCAATAAAATATTTATTAAAAGGAAACTAATTGTTAATATTATAGGAGTAATACTAGATGGAAATTTGTCATGGAAATCACATATAAAATACTTAGAAAATATAATCTCAATAAATATTTCCCTATTATATAAAACTCAACCATATCTTAACACTGCTTACTTTAAAAAAATATACTTTTTAATTATTCATAACTTTATCTCTTATTGAAACATTTTATGGGTAAGTACTTATTATAGCAAATTAAAAAAACTTTGTTGGAAGCAAAAACACGCATGCAGGATTGTATTTGGTGCACACAGAACTTTATATTGCGAACCTTTTTAAAGGAAGCTTGGTGCTCTAAGTATCTATAAATTTAATATACACCATTTTCTACAATTCATGTTTAAAATAAAACATGGAATTTTCCTATTGTATTTCAGTTTTGCTTTAGTGAAATCTTGCACAAGTATTAGTTACAGCTTTATTGAACCAAAAACTCATTTAAAACTAAGTTTTTACCAAATCCAATACCGTGGACCTTTTCTTTTTAAAATTTATTACAAAAAAAAAATAAATATTTAAAACATCTCTTTGAAACAAATCAGGAAAGAATCTAAGAGTCTCTTATTACAAATTGGCTTTGATTTAAAATCTCTCTTTTAAAATGAATACATAAATAATATAAATTAACAAAAAATAGTTCTTGACACTACTTCTCTTTTGTTGCAGTGTTATTTTTATTTAATTTTAATATATATATACATATATATATATATATATATATATATATATATATATATATATATATATATATATATATATATACATATATATATATATATATATATATATATATATATATATATATATATATATATATATATATATATATGCGTATATATATATATATATATATATACATATTTATATATGTATCTTATTTATTAACACGATTTATTTTATTTTAAATCTTAATATACGAAAACTAATAATAATAACTATATACATAATAATAATAAATATATACATATATATATATATATATATATATATATATATATATATATATATATATATATATATATATATATATATATATATATATATATATACATATATTTATATATAAACATTAGAATTTAATGTATACATCATGTTTAGACAAATAATAATAAATACAACCCTCGATGAACAAATGTCAAATTAAACAAAACAACACAGGAATGAGACCTAGGTATCAACATAAGTAATAACCTGAATAATTATATATACAACCTATTATGAAACAATCATCAAATTAAATTAAACAACACAGGAACTAGATCTACGCATCATCATAAGTAAAAGACTGAAATAGAAAGACCACATCACAACGATAACCAAAAAAGCTTACTCAAAACTAGGTAAACTAAAGCGGACACATTAAAGTTTGATCAACTGACTGATCTACTAAACTATATATAACTTATGTTAGATCTGATTTAGAATTTTGTGCACCAGTTCGGAATCCACTTTTGAAAATTAAAGTAAAAAAACCTGAAATAGTTCATATATATATATATATATATATAAAATTATATATATATATATATATATATATATATATATATATATATATATATATATATATTCATATATATATATATATATATTTATATATATATATATATATATATATATATATATATATATATATATATATATATATATATATATATGTATTGTCCCTTAGCTAACAACACCGCATTAGTAATTTTTCCCAGTTTTACAGGGAACGGAAAAAACGATATGTAAAAAAAAATTAATGTAATTTTTCTGTTTTTCCTTAAAAAATACCCTAGTTTAGTTTCTATTTTGCTGAAATCTATATTATTTGAAAAGTGGTTAGATGCGCAGTAAGAAAATAAAATATATAAAATCTATAAAGTAATAAAATATATAAATTAATAAACCATATAAAATAATAAAATATATAAAATAATAAATTAGATGCAATAATAAAATGTATAAAATAATAAAATAATAAAATAATAAAATAATAAAATAATAAAATATATAAAATATATAAAATATAACATATAAAATATAATATATAAAGCATATAATAAAACATATATAAAACATATAATAAAAAGCATCAAAAACATCAAAAACATGTTATTACATTAAAAACAGTTTACGATTTCAAGAAGAAATGAACTAATAATTTCTATACACCTAATGACTAAACTTAATATTCTTTTAATTAAAAATTGTACAGAAAACTGGAAAATAACTTTAAACGATAAATAACCAACCAAAGTTATTAATTCATCTTCATTTAACAAGACGACGAAACAAATAAAAGACAGTGTCTTATTTGAATAATTTACCAAACAACTTAGTAACGTTACTAAGTTATTTGGTAAAATATTCCATCAAGACACTATCTTTTATTTGGTTCTTCTCCGGTAATTGAAAATGGACTTTTTACAGTTAAAAAAAAGTTTTTGAGTTTGAATGGCACCTGTTTATTTGTTTACATTAGTTTTTATTTTGAAATATTGAATGAGGTCCCGTTTAGTTCTTCTATTTCAATACTTTCTAACCGTAAGCTTGATAAACATTTTTTCAAACGAATTGTGATTTAAAGCTGCTCCAATTCGGAGCTCTTTGATGAACTATTTCAGGTTTTTTTTATTTTAATTTTCAAAAGTGGATTCCAAACTGGTGCACAAAATTTTAAAACAGATCTAACATAAGTTATATATAGTTTAGTAGATCAGTCAGTTGATCAAATTTTAATGTGTCCGCTTTAGTTTACCTAGTTTTGAGTAAGCTTTTTTGGTTATCGTTGTGATGTGGTCTTTCTATTTCAGTCTTTTACTTATGATGATGCGTAGATCTAGTTCCTGTGTTGTTTAATTTAATTTGATGATTGTTTCATAATAGGTTGTATATATAATTATTCAGGTTATTACTTATGTTGATACCTAGGTCTCATTCCTGTGTTGTTTTGTTTAATTTGACATTTGTTCATCGAGGATTGTATTTATTATTATTTGTCTAAACATGATGTATATATTAAATTCTAATGTTTATATATAAATATATGCATATTATATATATATATATATATATATATATATATATATATATATATATATATATATATATATATATATATATATATATATATATATATATATATATATATCTATATACATATATATATATACATGTATATATTTATTATTATTATGTATATAGTTATTATTATTAGTTGTCGTATATTAAGATTTAAAATAAAATAAATCGTGTTAATAGATAAGATACATATATAAATATGTATATATATATATATATATATATATATATATACGCATATATATATATATATATATATATATATATATATATATATGTATATATATATATATATATATATATATATATATATATATATATATAATAAAATTAAATAAAAATAAAACTGCAACAAAAGAGAAGTAGTGTCAAGAACTATTTTTTGTAAATTTATATTATTTATGTATTCATTTTAAAAGAGAGATTTTAAATCAAAGCCAATTTGTAATAAGAGACTCTTAGATTCTTTCCTGATTTGTTTCAAAGAGATGTTTTAAATATTTATTTTTTTTTTGTAATAAATTTTAAAAAGAAAAGGTCCACGGTATTGGATTTGGTAAAAACTTAGTTTTAAATGAGTTTTTGGTACAATAAAGCTGTAACTAATACTTGTGCAAGATTTCACTAAAGCAAAACTGAAATACAATAGGAAAATTCCATGTTTTATTTTAAACATGAATTGTAGAAAATGGTGTATATTAAATTTATAGATACTTAGAGCACCAAGCTTCCTTTAAAAAGGTTCGCAATATAAAGTTCTGTGTGCACCAAATACAATCCTGCATGCGTGTTTTTGCTTCCAACAAAGTTTTTTTAATTTGCTATAATAAGTACTTACCCATAAAATGTTACAATAAGAGATAAAGTTATGAATAATTAAAAAGTATATTTTTTTAAAGTAAGCAGTGTTAAGATATGGTTGAGTTTTATATAATAGGGAAATATTTATTGAGATTATATTTTCTAAGTATTTTATATGTGATTTCCATGACAAATTTCCATCTTATATATGAATACGGTAATGAATAGTGCGCATAGTTACGCCTAATGTTTCGCCTATTGTTTGTATTGTTATTTACGGTTCTGTATTCTGTAAAATACACTTTTTCTTAGTTTTTAAGAAGTTTCTAGACTTTTATGTGCGCGGTTTCTTTTTCAATGCGGTCTTTTAAGTTAAGTCAGCTTACGAATTCGAGATGATGTACTTTTATTCTCAAGAAGAGTCGATGTTGTTTATTGTTTAAAACAAAAATTTAAATAATCGTTTGTTTGTTGTTGGTTGTTTTTGTTATTCTAATTTTTATAGCCTGTTTTCATTTTTTAGAAGAAGTTAGAAATAAAATGTCTGGTAAAATAGTTTTTTTAGTACAATCTAAACATGAATACTGTAATTTATCTAATCTTCTAAATATGAATACTGTAATTCAATAGTGTTAGTGTCGTTTCACTTTCTTTTTTAATAAAGAACTTTCTAGGCTTTTCTAAAAGCGTTTCTTTACTCCACGCGGTCTTTCAAGCAAGGTCTTCTAGCCGATTAGAGCTGATAAATTTTTAGTTTCAAGTGGAACTGATGTTGTTCATTGTTTAAAAACTAAAATTTGTTTGTTGTTCGTTGTTTTTATTTTTCTGTTTTTTTTTTTTAGAAGAAGTAAAAACTAAAATGACTGGTAAAAAAAATTTTTTTAGTACAATGTTTCTTTTTTAGTAAAGTGTTTCAGTTTTGTCTTCAGTCTTTTTAGATCATTTTAAGCAAGTATTGTTTCATTTTTTTAGAGCAGTTAGAAGGAGCTGAAGGCCTTTTTAGTAAGTATATAGCGTAAAGTAGTTTATTTATAGTTTATATTAGTAACATAGTTATATTAGTTTATTTATAGTTTATATTAGTTTATATAGTATAAAGTAGTTTATTTATAGTTTATATTAGTTCAAGTTTATTTATCGTTTATATTAGTAAGTTTATTTATAGATTATAGATTCGGATTAATGAGAATAGAAATTTATTTTTAGACAGGCTAGCTGACAGCGACTTAAGTAAGTTTTATCATTTAGATTTTATTTGAGTACAAATGTAGCATTAGCAATTTTATTGTATATAATTTTATCTCAATTTTTATTTTTAGACAGACAGGCAGAACTCAGTAAGGACTTAGATTTTGTAAATTTAAAAACTTCTTTTGAATATTCTTTTAAAGCATTGAATATGTTTTAAATATTTTAATAAATTTTGTCATTTAGGTGTGGTAGCATCATCAGTTGGTGCAAGTGGTAGTAATGTCTTTTATTTTATTTTACAGCAAACAGTAATGTTTTTTAATTTATTTTAAAAGGAATCAATAAATATTGTTTATTTAAACATAATCATCAGGATAAAATAGATAAGATAGATAAAATAGCTTTTTTATTTAATATTTTTTTATTTAGTTATAACTTCAGTTGCACCAGCCACAACAGGTAACTTCGTACATTTATTTTAATATACTTGAATTACATTTGTTACTTAACTTTTCAAGCAATAAATATTGTTTATTTCAACATTATCGTCAAGATTATATAAATAAACTTTGATAATTTATTTTAGTTGCTTCTGGATCAACTTTAAATAATGGTAACTCATTAATTCATATTTTATTATATATTAATGCAGATAAAAAAATGTAAGTTGGAAATTTTTGTAGATTTAAAAGCAGTAAGCTTTTTTCTAAAGGTTCTTTCTATTTTTGGAATAAATCCACTATCACTACATTTGTTCTATGTTTATATAATGTACTTTAATAATTTTTGTCATTTGAAAAAAAATATATCAATGTTAAATTACACCAGGTTGTCGAAAATAGTTATAGTTTAATGATGTTGTAGACTGTTAGAGCAGATTATAGATCTTTGATCTATTTAATATATTTAATAACCTACTATCAAAGGGAAAATTTACTATCAGTTGTTTGTTTATTTTTCTGTTTAGTTGACAACAATGAAGAGAGAGGTAGTATATTTAAAAGGATTTTTATTTTTTTATAAAGTAACTAAAATGTTTTTTAAAATATTGTTGTTGACTTAAAAGTAAAACAGTAGGTTTTTATATTTTAATACAATAAGCCCAAGAACTTATAGTTCTTGGGCTTAACTAAGGTAATACTTAAAATTATATTGTCAATAATAGAGAAGAAATTTAAAATTCTCAGTAAAACAGCTTCTGATTATTTTACCTCAAGTTAGTTTAATTAAAATTTATTTTCTTTAGTTGATCAAGAGAGAGCTAATAAAGGTATTAGTTACATTAGTTTAGTGAATTTATTTTTAGAAAGTTAAGTAGATATTTTAACGTCTATACATTTAAGTGCTTTTATTGTTAAGACACAGAATTGAAGACTGAAATAAGTCAGTGTTTTTGCTATTAAAATAATTGTTAATAGGAATTTGTTTATTTGTACTGTAACTGGAATTTTAAAACTTCAAGTACTAAAGCTTTAGTTTCTTTTTTCTTTTAGGAGAGTTGGAAAAAAAACTAAGTATAAATTATGTGATTAGTATAGTTAAATAAAGCATTTATATCTGTACACTCAGTAGTCCAAGTCAGTTGTCACATTTTAGAAATTGTCCAGGAGAGAGTAAATAGTAAAATAATTAGTCTTTATTGGCTTTTTTATTCTTGATGGTTAAATTTATGTTTTATTTAATTTGTCTTATTTAATTTGTCTTGAGGCACATGAAATATAATTTTGACAAAAATAAAAAGTTAAATAAAAAAAGTGAAAAGTCATTTCTGAACTACAGACGTTTTTCCTTTGAACATTGTGGGGACACCAGACCCTTTATATTGACCAAACTTTGTTTCATATTGTTGCAGGAAAACAGTCTTTATACCTATGTAGATACTGAAAAAATTAAAAAGGTCTCATACATAACTCATTTTCCCAAAAAACTGGATAACCGACCTTTGTCTTCTGAGGTACAGATATTAAAATTTAAAGTTTTTTTTAGTTTTGGTTTAGTTTATAGTTAATTTTAGTTTAGTTTTAATTAGTTTTAGCTTCAGTTATCTTTTATCTTACTTTAGACAACTTCATGGAAGAAATGAGGGGAATAGGTAAAAAAAATTATAGTTAAATATTTATTTATACGTAAATATAGTTCTATCAGTTATTCTGAGGTATATTTTTTGTCTTTAGTGTCTGGTAGAAGCATAACTGGTAGGGCTGTGTTTTAAATTTTATATATTTTTTACGGAAAAATATATGCAATAGGTGAAAGAATTATTTATTATAAATATGACATTTTTAAACTGTTTGCATTTTACTCATATTTTTATTAAAATTAAATTTCTCACAAGTTTTACTTTTTTTAATTTACTTTTTTTAAATTTATTTTTAGCATCCTCTTCATTCTATGAAAATGGTGAGGTTATGCTTTATATTTTGATTTAAAAAAATTGCAAATGTTTTTAAATTTTATTATATCCTTCTATTTGTAATTTTAGAGTCGTTAACATTTGAGGAATATGAAAGATATCGCTCCCAACACCCAGGGCCTCTCTCGGAGAGGTCCTTCAATAAGTGGCGAAGTAATGGCGGTATGGATGAGCCATCCTTCAAATGGAGGGCTCATCCATACCGGGGTGTTGGGAGACACCGAAGAAAAAACAGCAACCAAAAGGTTGTAAATGCCTTCTATCAGTGAAGATATTTATAACTTTTTTGTTGCCGTTTTTTCTTTGGTGATTTTTTTTTATTTTTTTTTATTTTGTAATTTTTTTTTTAATTTGTAATTTTTTATTTTTTATAATATACTATTGTTTGTATTTGGTTTGTTTTTGTCTTTTTTAATTGAAATTTTATTTGTTTTTCACCAATTAAACTTAAATATAGTTAAATTGATTCACTACCCAATCATCATAATAGGATGCTACATTCTATTTGTTAAAAATAATTAATTGGTAGTTTAATTTATTGAAAACACTGCTTTTAAAATTTACTATAAGCCCAAACTATTTAGCTATATAAATGCAATTTATTTATATATATTTGATTTTTTATCTTAAATGTTTTTAGTTTGGCTCCTTAAAGCATTTTTTTTTTTTTTTTAATTAAAATATTTTAACCCCTTAACTGTGTCTGACGGATATATCCGTCTTTCAAGGGTGTAGCTCTACGTGTGTCTGACGGATATATCCGTTTATTGGAACTGTAGGCTTATATGTGTCTGACGGATGTTTCCGCATTTTGGAACTGTTGCACCGTTTGTGACTGACGGATATTTCCGTTTTTTACTTGAGTTAAACAACAGATCAGATATGATAAGTTAAAAGCAAGTTTGTTATTTATGTTATGTAATAGCTTTTAACAATAGTATGGTCTTCATTTTATACACTAGAGTTTTTTCAAAATATAGCTAATAGCTTTATATGACAATGCTTTAGTTTAGTGGGAAAGTAAACATGGCTTCGGCTAGAAAATCTTACCCTAAAAGAAGTAATTATTCTGTTCAAGATCTAATTGAATACATGGGAGAAAGCGATGAATTATCTGATATTAGTTCTAATGATGGTTCTTCTAATGAAGGTTCAGTTAAATCTGTTACAGAAGAAAAAATAATTTGCTCATCATCAGCAGATGATGATAATGAAACTGACCTTCTTGACACTGATGTAATGCAATTAGAACAAGATAATACAAACGATGAACCGAATTGGGTTAAAATAGACGGTTATAAAGCAAATTTTGCTAAATTTGAGGGTAATGCGGGACCTCATCCAAGTTTTATAGTTAATAGTACTCCTCTTACTATATTTGAAGCATTTGTAACAGACGACCTCGTTGATCTTTTTGTCGAGCAAAGTAACCTTTTCGCAGTACAATATCGTAAAAATAATATAATTAAAGATAGATCCCGAGTTCAAAAATGGATACCTTTAGGCAGAAACGACATCAGGCTCTATATAGCATTCATTTTATATCGTGGAATCTTATGGAAACCAACACATGCTATGTATTTTTCAACAAACCCTCTGTTTGACACACCACTAATAAGAAAAGTATTGTCTTTTGATAGGTTTTGTCTTGTTGAGAAGTTTCTTCATTTTGTTGATAACAGTAGTTTGCCAATACATTTCTGTAAAAAAGCAAAAATTAAACCGATCTATGACTACCTAGTAAACAAATTCAAAACTCTGTATATACCAAATAAAAATATATCAATAGATGAATCACTGCTGCTTTGGAAAGGTCATTTAAGCTGGAAACAATACTTTCCAAGCAAGCGTTCCAGATTTGGAATTAAGTCCTTTGCATTATGTGAATCAGCTACTGGCTATATTTGGAATTGTTTTTTGTACACTGGTAAGGAAATGACTGAAAGTTTTGCACCAGACTTGAAAAAATACAAATATCAAGCTTCTAAAATTGTTATTACTCTAATGGATAATTTAATTGGTAATGGCTATTGTTATTGGATCATAATACTGATTGCATTGGTACATTACGTAATAATCGCAAACAGTTACCGCAGGATATAAAGAATGCTAAAATTAAAATTGGTGATACTTTAGTTCGATATGATACTAAAACAAATATAATGTGTACCAAATGGAGAGACAAGAAAGATGTGCACATGCTGAGTACCTGTGTTCAAAATGATACAATCACTGTTAATAGAGCTGGCAGAGAAAAAAATATTCCTCTAGTGATACATGAATATAACAAAAACATGGGTGGTGTTGACCGATCTGATCAAACGTTGACAACATATGAATCCGAAAGAAAAAGACTTAAGAGATGGTTCAAAAATATTTTTTTGCATTTGATTAGCGTTTGTGCATTCAATGCAAATATTATAAACAATAAGTTATCACCTAATATGACATCCTTACAGTTTAGAGAGCCCATTATCAAAGAAAGCATTGTTAAATACCATGAATCCATCGAGAAAAAAAGAAGTCGAACTTAAGTATTACCTTCTCCTTTAAGATTAATAGAGCGTCATTTTGTTGATGCTATACCAGCAACAGAAAAAAATATGAAACCAAGTAGAAGGTGTGTTGTCTGCTCTGAAAACAAGATTAGATCAGATACCCGTTATATGTGTCAAGACTGTAATGTTGGTTTGTGTGTTGTGCCTTGTTTTAAAATTTACCATACAAAAGAAAAATTTAAAGGTTTTTGTAAATAATTGAACTTTTGTTATTATATTTTAAATGTCTTACAAATCTTTGTTTTATTTTTTTGTTGCCTATAAAATTTAGTTCCTCGTTGATATTATCAAGAAATGTTAAATGCAATTAGGTTTTTGTTTTTTTTTTGTTTTTTTTTTGGCAATTTTCGGCGTACTAAACGAAAATTAATTAAACAGTTTAAAGAAATCGTTAACAAAAATATTTTGCCGTAAATAACAACGTCATTTTTAAAATTACGCCACAGTTAAGGGGTTAAATCTATTGTAATGTCTTTTAAATATAACTAAAGTTTACTAAAAGCCAACGTGAAATAACGTCATAAAACAACACCGACAAGTTGCATCATGACAGCAGTTTAAGTATGACAACAGGCTACCAAAAAGCAGGTAAATTGTTTTCCAGTTTGTTTGTTTTGTTTTTCTTTTATGTCTACTTATCTGTTACAATTTTTATTTTAGGTTTGTCATATGACGCATTAATGCAATATAAAAGATCAAAGTTTACATATTTTTTACAATTTGTAATACACATTAGGGTAGAGTGATTTTGAAAATTTTTGAAATTTGATTTGCCTGAGCAGCAAATCAATATCTTTTGTAGAAAAAAGAACCTTACTCTTTTTTTTTTATAGTTTAGATAAGTTCTTGAGGTTTCCCTTTGGATTCTAAATTTTTGATGGGTCCTAATATTGTTTAAATTTTTTTTTCTAAACTATATTAACTGATTTTGAAAATAATATTTGTTTTTATTAAAAAATTAAAATTAAAAAGTAGAGTAAAAAAAAAAGGTAGAGTTGTTTTTTTCATTAAAAACCCCCGTTCTCAACAAAACGGGGGTTTTAAGGGATATTTTTGCAAGTATTTTTTTTACTAAAAAATTTTTCTAATAAAATTATTATTTATGAAATAAGCATTTTTTTCTGCTTTATTTGAGTCCAAGGTTGATATGGTTTAGAAAAAAAAAATTCAAAAATATTAGGACCTGTCAAGAATTTAAATTCCAAAGAGGACCCTCAAGGTCTCTCATCAAAATCAAAAAAATATTTTTACTTTTATCTTATAATCAATAGACATTGATTCGTGTCTCAGTAATATTGGTTTTTAAACTCTTTTTTTTTTTGCTATGACAATCGCTCCACCCTAATACACATGTTTGATTGTAAATCGACTTTTTTTTGTTTGAAACGTATTTGTACTAAATTGCTGATTTATTTATAATAAATTTATTTAGTTGTGTGCATTTATCGTTTTAAAGACAAGTTCCTTTTTTAAAGAAACATGTATCAAGGGGATACCAAAAAATTAATAACTCATAAATAAACTACTTCACTTCATATTCTTATTAATTAAAGTTCATGTTATAAAAAATATAACAAGAATTTAGCTTTAATCTTTCGTCAATTTAAGGCATGATGAAGTGTTATTATTTTGTGTCAGTAACTAAAAACGTATTGTGTTGAACTTAGTAATGTCTAGGAAAATGGTTCGGCCATACACCGATATGACCTATGTCAGTTGTATATTATTAAAATAACGTTAAATAATTGGTAAATTCATTTGTTTTAATTTTACAGATAGTTTAATTTTTAAATTTGAAGGAGTTTTTCTTACAGGGTATTAGTTAAGGTATCGCAACTTTAAATTTTGGAAAACAGCAACTATAAATTAACAGACCGACCGTAACCCGTATTACGGGTTGCTTTCTGCTAGTCTAGTATTACTCCTATAATATTAACAATTAGTTCCCTTTTAATAAATATTTTATTGATTAAAAGATTAGGTTATTTTAGTGGAACATCATCACCTCTACTAGGTTTGGAGAATAAAACAAATCTAGTTTTTTCTACATTTAACGAAAGCCCATTACTTGTAAACCGCTCTTTTATTTTTAATAGTTCTTCATTAAATATATCAAAGAGAACTTTTTTGTTTTTGCTGGAATTAAAAAGGTTGGCGTCGTCTGTAAATAATATATCATTTGTAATATTTGATGCAAACTATAAATCATTTATATATAATAAAATTTATAATGGTCCTAAGATTGAACCTTGGTTCACACCACATGTAATGTTTTCATATATATATATATATATATATATATATATATATACATATATATATATATATATATATATATATATATATATATATATATATATATATATATATATATGTATATATAAATATAAATATATATATATATATATATATATATATACATATATATATATATATATATATATATATATATATATATATATATATATATATATACATATATATATATATAAATATATATATATATATATATATATATATATATATATATATACATATATATATATATATATATATATATATATATATATATATATATATATATATATATATATATATATATATGTAGGGCTGCCATTGTCCTGATCTTTTTGCTAGAGAACGCGATAAAAATTTTAGTTTTAACTAGTTTAGTGCTGGGCTCTCCTCCGTAAAAACCGGGACAATGGTAGCCATATATATGTATATATATATATGTATATATATATATATATATAATATATATATATATATATATATATATATATATATATATATATATATATATATATATATATATATGTAAACTTGAAAGGGTGCTCAATAGATAAGCTAGAGCTATATAGTATATTTGTTACTGTTACCCGCAGTACAAGAAAACAGTTAAATGCTAATGTTTATAATATAATTTATTATAAAAACTCTGAGTCTCATGTATTATCACAATCATCAGGCAAGTAGTAAAAGTTTAACTTTGTTACCAAAAGCAAAATTAAGCTTTTACTATTTGACTTATGATGGTGATAACACATGAGACTCAGAGTTGTAATAATAAATTATATTAAAAACATTGACATTTAGCTAATTCCTGGTACTGCGTGTAACAGTAACTTATACACTGGCGAGCAAAAAAAAGTGAACAGTACAATTTTTCAGTAAATTATGTTTTATTAATCAATTAAAAATATAATACATAAAATATAATATATCGCTTATGTTAAATACATATACATACACATATATACGACTCATTTTGAAAAAAAATTTAATATTTTGTGTGGCCACCACCATTTTTCGTCACTTCATTTAATCGACGCGGCATCGACTCAATTAAATTTGCTATCAAAGGGTCAGGTATCGTAACCCAAACTTGTTTTATGGCTGCCCAAAGATCATCCAAAGATGAAATATTATTTTTATGGACCTCTTTATCCATTTAGTCCTACAAATTTTCAATGGGAATAAGGTCTGGACTTTGGGCAGGCCAATATTCAAAAAGGAAGATATTGTTATCCTTGAGCTATTTTTTAACTTGTTTAGACGTATGGCAAGGAGCATTGTCATTTTGAAATTTAATTTCATCCTCTTCTAGTTTTTCCAGTGTGGACAGCAAAGATTTTTGTAGAATACTAAGGTATTCTTTGGAATTTATTCGTAATCCATCTTCGACTCAATGCAATCTGCCCACACCTTTGGCAGAAAAACAACCCATAAACCATAATTCCAAGATTACCCTTTACCGTTTGGTGAATACAATCTGGATTTAATTGTTCGTTCTTACGTCTAATGCACGTCTGTGAATGATCTGAATGTAAACAAAATCGTGATTCATCTGACCATAATATTTTTGTCTAGTCTGTGTTTTTATTATATTTTACCCAAGCTAACCTTGCCTTTTTTAGGCGTGCTGTAAGAAGAGGTACTTTTTTACATGGGTGAATTTTGAACCCCTGATCTTTAAGACGCCTCGAAATTGTCTTAAAAATGAGTCGTATATATGTGTATGTATATGTATTTAACATAAGCGATATATTATATTTATGTATTATATTTTTTATTGATTAATAATACATAGTTTACTGAAAAATTGTACTATTCACTTTTTTTTGCTCGCCAGTGTATATATATATATATATATATATATATATATATATATATATATATATATATATATATATATATATATTTTTATATATATATATATATATATATATATATATATATGTATATATATATATATATATATTATATATATATATATATGTATATATATATATATATATATATATATATATATATATATATATATCCAAAATTTCATTAATTCTAAACAATACATGTTTCGACTATCAATAGTCATGTTCAGTTGAAGTTTAAATTTTAAATTTGTTTAAATATCTATTTAGGTGATTAATACCAATACAAAATGTAAATATCTGTGTACAAACTATTAATTTAATTACAAAAATGCAACAAAAACTATTATAAGAATAACAAGTCAATTACATAGAGTAATAACTAAACAGAAAGTGTCTCATTGACACTTTCTGTTTAGTTATTGCCCTATGTATTTTTTTTTTTATAAACTCATTCTTTCGTCATTTTCTATTTGGTTATTAGTATGACTTGTTATTCTTATAATAGTTTTTGTTGTATTTTAATAATTCAATTAATAGTTTGTACACAGATAATTACAATTTGCATTAGTATTAAAAAATCACCTATATAGGTTTTAAACAAATTTAAAAAATTAAGCTTCAACTGAAGATGACTATTGATAGTCGAAACATGTATTGTTTAGAATTAATAAAATGGTTTTATTAATTAAAAAGTTTATCTTTTTTATTAAAATACTTATACATATATATATATATGTATATATATATATATATATATATATATATATATATATATATATATATATATATATATATATATATATATATATATTTATATATATATATATATATATATATACACATATATATATATATTTATATATGTATTAATACATAAAGATGTATATATATATATATATATATATATATATATATATATATATATATATATATATATATATATATATATATATACATATATTAATGTATATAATTATAATTATTTTTTGCAAAAGTGTCATTGACGTCTTATCAAAAGGTCTTGAAAGTTGCCTTTAAGATGTCTTAAAAAGACGTGTTTAGGACGTCTGAAATAGACGTCATAAAATCTTTTACCTGAGATCAACTAAAGAAGTCTTATGGGCACCTTGAGGACATCAGTGTGCCTCATAAGTTTTCGAGGAACAATTCAATTTTGACTATTTTTTCACCTTTTAAATACTTTACTGTATAAAAAGATATTTGTTTACGTTTTCATTCTAATATTATTTTGTATTGTTTTACTATATGAAATGATAGATCTTTTAAAAATAAAATGTTAAAAAAACTAATGAAAAGAAAAAAGCTATCAACTACATCAAAAGCAATAAATGATGTATGGAGGGTATTACTGCTTCTAGATTTAAGTTCATTACATGATCTATGAAAAGACTCCATCAAAAGTAATACATAATCTACCCAGCAAACATGTGAACGTTGAATCAACGTTGAAAACCGGTCGCAAAAGATGTTGCAGAAACGTTTACAAAGTAATCGATTTTGCAAAGATATGTAACGTTGTTTGATAGACGTTGATTAAACGTTATTGCGTAAGGTTGAAAGAGCGTTACTAAATGACGTTACAAAAACGTCGCAACTAAACGTTGAAAAAGCATTACATAAAAAGCGTTGAATAAACGTCGCAACTTAAGTTAAGAAAACGTTACCTAAAACGCGTTGCATAAACGCTGTCAAAGCAGTCTATTTTGCAAGGATTTGTAACGTTGTTAGTAAAACGTCGAG
>NC_088933.1:32822500-32872500 GCF_038396675.1 Hydra vulgaris | reverse complement strand
CTATAAATTATTTGTTTAATATTGTTTATAATACAATTTATGCACCTTTTAGTTCTTAACTACCCAATGCTGTGTGCTAGAAGGTTAATAACATAACTGCATGGTAGGCAGCTAAATATCTTTTTAAAATAAACTATTATGAAATTAGTTTTTCAAATAGATATTACAAATTTACAAATGCTGCATGAACTATTAGCTGAGCTCTGTGAGTACACACAACTCAGGGGTTCCTTCTAGAACTTTTTTATTTAGTTATTTGTGTCTTATATTATTTTATATATATATATATATATATATATATATATATATATATATATATACATATATATATATATACTATATATATATATATATATATATATATATATATATATATATATATATATATATATATATATATATATATATATATACATATATATATATATATATATATATATATACACATTTATTTTTCTAGTTAATTAGGCAGCCAAACTGCCAAATGAGCCAAAATCAAGGAAAATATATTGTTATCACTTATATTTAAGTCAAACATGAAGAGCTAAATCAATTATTATTTTCAAGAAATCGACTGATCTCAAAGCAGCACTTGCAAATGCATTTTGAATTCCAATTTCATTTGGAAAGAGGCAATCTAATAAAACAACCAATTAATTTTGGAAACACCTTTCTGTTTCTTTGCATATAAAACTTATGGTTGATTTAATCAAACCTTCTATGTCTTTGAATTTTAAAAAGCTATTTTGTTTTAAATGAAAAGGGAGTACTAGTGCATTCTGAAATTTAATGAGGATATTTCTTTTTGAAGTCATTTTATCTACGTATCCAGCAATATATGGGATCAAAGTATTTTTGTATTCAAATAGATTGTTGCAGTTTGGAATATCTGCATTATCGTGATCACTAACTGTTGGTTCTCTCTTCAACAAATCATATTTTCTTATTAATTCAATTTCAGTAAAAGATATTTTAGTACTAAATTCACCAAAAGAATCGTCTAAAACATATATATGAGTTTTATCTCTGATGCTGCAGTTTTCATTTGAAAATTAAACGGTACTTTGCATAAAAAGTTATTTGAATTGTTTGTTATGTGAATTGTTGGCAATTGATATTGCTGTTAAACATTTCTGCAGATCTCACAGTACCAAAAAAGAGCTCTAGATGGTTTTGACTGAGCTTATATGATAATAAATAATTTAATGGTGAACCTTCTTTTTCAACCTAGTCAACAAATACCTTGAGCAGATTTAGTTGCTGCCAATTATCCAATGATATCAGCTTTTCGATTATACAAGATCATTTGTGTAGCAGTAATCTCTTTAAGACTAATGATATTCTTTACCAAATCATTTTCTTGAATTTAATGTCATATAATCAATCTATTATGCGATTAAACTCAACAACATATTTATAAAATTATTTAACAGCTATTTACAGTTCATTAATATAAAAAAGTCAGGAAGCTGTAATATATAACCATAATACTTAACAGCAGGTAAGCAGGATATTTAATTAAAGTTAAGGAAATATTTCAAAGAGGAGGAAATGTTTTAAACATTTCTATATAAAGATATAAATAAATTTTTTTCAAATAAATGTTTTTTTATATACATTTGTTTCTTCAATTGTATTGAGTAATTATCCTTCAAACTATAAGAAACTATTATTTACTTTTTATTTGTTTTAAAAGTTGTTATAAATAACTATAATTCAGACCTGGGTTTTTTTTACCAGTATAAATGACACTTAATAATATTTTATTTAAATAGCTTATGCAATAATAGAATTTAAGTATAATATAATTCTAGAACGAACCCCTAAGTTTTTGTATTCTCACAGCACTCAGTTAACAATTCATGTAGAATTTGCACAAAATGGCATCTTGCTACAAAAAATAGAGAATATAGTAGTAGAGAATATAGAGGGTAGAAATGATTGCTGTTTATCATACTGTTATGTTAATAACCTTCTAGCATACAGCATTGGGAACTAAAAACTATAAGACTCATAGTTTTTAGTTTCTAATACTTATACATAAGACTTAACTAAATTTGTAAATGCCATTTAGTAATAAATTCAATTATACAAAAAAATAATTTCTTTTTTTCTCTAATATTTATAAAATTCATTTGTTTTCTTTAATTTGTAACAAATTTATAAGCTTATTTAATTATTTTTTTTTTGTAATTTGATATAGCCATTTAAAATGTATATTGGTTTCACCACTAGGAACTAAAATCGCTGCCATCTTGGGAGGCCAATTTTAGCTTCAACTTTTTTCGGAAAAAACGATAGAACCAGCTATTCAGTTATATTTTGAGATCAGTGGTAGGAATAGCCTTCAATGCGCGTGCCAATTTACGTTGGATCTCTTCACAACACCACAAAAATCAAAGAAAACAGTCAACTTGATCTTGATTTTTGAGCAACTTTGACGTGGTTGCTTCGGTCTCGGCTCGCCTTTTTTACGGTATTCACTCAATTGGTCATTTGTTTCAGGGTCGTATGCGTAGACCCAAGTCTCATCGCCAGTAATAATTTGTTTGTAGACGTCTTGATAGTCAGAAAGCATTGCTTCACACGGTTTAACGCGACGCTCTTTTTTAAAGAAATTGAGAAATTTCGGCACCAAACGTGATTTGAGTCTTCTGAGGCCCAAATGATCCTTCAAAATCGCTTGCACCGACCCAAATTATATTCCAACCATGTCAACAAGGTCTCGAATGATTAACCGACAATTTGCAAGCACCAATTCTCTGATTTTGTTGATGTGGCGATCATCAATCGAAGTCGATGGTCGTCAGGAGCGTTCCAAGTCATCAACACGTTCTCGGCCTTCTTTGAAGTCTTTGTACCACTTGTAAACATTTTTTTGAGACATAGTCTCTTCACCAAAGGCCTTTTGCAACATTCGATACGTTTTCGCAGCAGAAATATCATTCCGCAAACAAAATTTAATAGCACTTCTTTGCTCAACAAAATTAGACATCGTAAAAATCGCCGAATGCACTTTTGGTACTTCAGAAACAAGCGTAAACAAAAAAAAATAGATATGAGTTTGACATGTAATTTGGCGCAAATGTTTATGACATTCCTACCAACTTAAAAATAAAAAAGATTGGACGATTTGAATAAAGCGGGAAGTTTAAATTAAAAATTCACCTTACTTTTTGATCACAGTAGTATATACATGCATAAATACATATTATTAAAATAAATAAAAATATATGATAAAGAATAAATGTTAGATTTAATTATACAACACCAACTCTATAATAAGGACTTAATACTTTTTCTATTAAAATTAGAAATTTAAAAAAAAAATGGAAATAAAGTTACTTATCCAAACGTGTTTTTATACAAAAAAAACTTAGTTATGCATACTTTCATTATTGGTCAAAGATTTTATACTGAAGTATTTGCTTGATAATTAGGGTAAGGTTTTCAAATAAATAAAAAACTTAGTCTGTTAACAGACTAAGTTTAGTTTGACTTATTATGTTTTATTAATTTGATATTTCTTTAAACATCTGATACTTAATAAAACTAAGTGCTATTTCTAATTTAGAAATAACGTATTTAATATAACTTTGCAATTTATTAAAATGGTCAACATAAAATAAATAAATCATCAACAAAAAAAACCTGAACAAACCGAATATACCCTGAGATTTATGTATATTATATACAATTTGATGCAAAATCTAAAAGTTTTAAATTAGTTGCAATAAAAATAAGTTATAAAACATAACTTTATTAAAATATTTTTTTCATACCATCTGCATGCATTCTATTAAGTTTTCCTTGTCTTTACTTTACGGCAAATTATGATTGTAATGGCTTGTTAATGAGACAATAATTTTCAATGTGCCACTTCCTCAACGTTGTCAAAACAACGTTTTAATAACGTTGGCAAAGTAACACTTTTTCAACGTTTTTTAACTACTACATTTTCAACGTTGGTATATGTAACGTTGAATAAACGTTGTTTCATACATAGCTTAAATACGTTGAAAAAGCAGCTAATGTCTAACGTTGATAAACCTTAAACTTTGCGACGTTTTTACAGTGATTATTTGCGTACTTTTATTCAACGTTGAATAAACGAGATTTTTTGAGGAGATAATTTACGTTGAAATTTATACGCTTATTCAATGTTGAAAATGTGACGTTTAAAAAGCGGTTTATTTTTAACGTTGATAAAGCGTAGATTTTAAATCGTCTTTAAAGTGGCTTTTTGCGTAAGTTGATTCCATGTTGAATAAAATTTTTTTTTGAGACGCTTAAAATACGTTACAATTTCAACGCTATTCAACGTTCAAATTTACCGCGATTTAGTATACAAAAACAAACATTGATTCAACGTTGAAAGCGCGTTGTTTTTGTGACTGCAACGCTTTTTCTACGCTGCGTTCGGTTTTCAACGTTTATTCAACGCCGACATGTTTGCTGGGTATGGAAAGCATTACTGCTTCTAAACTTAATTTCTATGTATTTTTATTTTAGCGCAGCTAGCGGAAGTCAAGTTATTATTCATTTCTGATATCGGATGCACGCTGATTGATTACAACAAACATTTAACACATTTTTGGGGGAATGCTTTTCATTATATCAGCCAAGGTTTAATTTGGAATTTAGTAATTAACTTTTGGTAGGGTTAAAGGTCTCCAATTATTTATATCATTTTTTTTTCCTTTAGTAAAATACTTAACACAATACAGAGCCATTCTATTTAAATCACATCTTCAATAAACGTGCGTTAGTATGTTGAGCTTCCAGTATTAAGAAAAGATCATTTTAGTTTAAAAAAGAATAAGTGGTTTTCATTGTTTATTATAAATATTTTCCTTTTCTTCTGATAATTTTTTTTTAATTTTTTACTTATTATTAAAATTTATTTAGGTACCCCAATAAGACCTTACAGTCTTATCACAGAGCACCACGAATGAGCTTTAATAGGAAGTTTACGTCTTCTTCCTAGCTGATGACCGATGTCGCAAAACTTGCCCTGAGGTGGAGTTTAAACCACGGATCTTTTGTGTTTGAGGCAAGTGCGCTATTACTGCGCCATGGTTGTATGATTTAAAGCATTACTTATTTAAACTAATATAAAGCTTATTTTAACTAATTATTATTAAAGAAGACATTCTTTTTTATGAGTTGTTTTTTATTAATATAAAGTTCTTTAAAACATGTTTCTTTAATATAATTCCTTAACATATATACATTTTCTGTTCAAGATTTAAGGTATTCGAGGCTTAAGTAATATTGTTAAATAAAACAACTTTTTCTTAAACTAGATTTTTCTTAATATTTTAAAACATTTTAGATTGTTGCAAACCTTTTATGTATAGTAAAAAAGTTATGATAAAGTTATGATAAAGTTATAATAAAAGCATTTTATTAAAATCAAAAAAAAAACATCTTTAAAAGTTCAATAATAGTAATTTTTTTTTACCTTTAGTCAATGTTAAAACTCAAATAAACTTTGATTTTTAACATATAAAGCTTTAGTAAAATAAGTAATAATACATACATAAAAAATACAAAAAAAGAGATTATTTTATATATCTACACAATTAACAAAAATATTCTCAAGACAAAAAGTCATAAAAGCTTGTTTTTATTTGAAAGTTTAACGTTTCTAGAATAAACTTTAAATTCTATTCTTGAAAAACTCTTCGCTTGAATTAAGATATAACGGTTGTAATGATAAACTACATGAAGTGTGTTGTAGATATAAGCTATAAACAGTAAGTTTTAACTGATTCCAGTGAACATAAAAATACTATATATAAACATATAATTAACCATAGTTAACATTTGTTTGCATTAAATTTAAAGTTCAATTTACATTTTTAAATGAAAGTTATAACTATAATTTTCTTTGAATGATTTAAAAATGTATCAAAAAATACATAAAGAAATGGGTTTTTTTTAATTTCAGCCTTAGGCTCAAAATAATTTTTACAACCCATTTATATTAGGATTTATAAGATCTCTACTGTTCAACAAACCAAAAAACATGGATAATTGTAAAGTCCTTTTGAAGCCCGAGGAAAAAGCTAAACATCTTTTTGGGTAAATCTATGACTTCTGTTCTCGCTTAATGTGGAAGTATTGTAGAATGCTATTATAAACTAGTTGAGTCTTTAAACTATTTGTAAAGCTTTCGGTAAAAAGTTGCTATTATCAGCTTAATGCGAGATACCAAATGCTAGTTTAAGCCATTGTTTAATTAAAAAAGATTTTATGCAATCAATTTTCCATTTACTATTATATGATACAAATGTTTAACAAGATCATTAATTTTCTGCTAGTTTGAAAAGTGATGCTCAGATTGTCAAGTTCCAACTAATAATATTTTTATAATCATCATATTTACCTATACTTTCTATCTTGGTATGATCTGTAGTTGATGAAATTTATTTCATGGTACTGACGAAATAAAAGTTGGTATGTTATTATAGACTAACATTCATAGCAGCGGTTATTTAGTTAATTTCTGTCTCTCCCCAATATCTGGGCGCTGCAATTGGATTCCTTTTTTTGGTGCTTTTAGAATAATTTTGGAATGTTGATTTGCAACATACTCTAATAAAATGAGACAACTAAATTGTATATTGGTCCTTAACAAACATCCCAAAATTTTATTTTATGTAAACATTTTTTGGAACTTTTTAATAAATAAAAACCCTTGAGTTCCACATATAACCTAAGCAGATCCAATTTAACAGCAACAAACACATCAAAAAGTAGTTTACTGATTAGCTATGTTTTGAAGCCAAATTCTGATTTGATGAGATTTGAAGAGAATGGAAATTAATAACAAAATAGTAGCAATATTCAGTAGTCTTTTGAAATGTAATAGCTTTTAAATGTATAGGCTTTTTATGCTCTAAAACTATTATAATTAAAAAAAAAATTAAATAACTGCTTAAGCATACATATAATAATCATATTGACTTAAACAAATATGATTCCAGTATTCTAATTATTAGCCTATTCTATAATATTATAACTAGTTTTCATTAATTCGGTTGTCTTTTTTGCACAAACTGCATTTATATTTGATATAATGTATTATATATAAAATTTTGTATTAAAGCTCATATATTTTAAACTGAAATATTTTCAGTATGTTATCGATTGGTGTTGGTATTCAGTTTGTTATGGATTTGTGTCGGAAATACGTCAACACTTCATTTTTTCATTTTTATTCCAAGAATGTTGTTTTAACTATAAAAATTCACAATGCATTATTGTGATTTTTACCTAAATCTAAGAACCAAATGACCCTACTGGCTATTTTCAAATTATCCAGTCTTTCAGGCTAAGCATTTGTATTATTTCACAATAGTCATTTAGTTATAAACTAAATGATTCAGTTTTTAAATCAGTAAACCACAATTAATATAGGTTTTAGAAAAAAGTTAATCAAAATGAATGATTATAACTATGGTGAAAAAGGTTAAACAATATTGAATGTTCCTCATCGCCACCAGTTAAATTTTTAGAGTATTCTTATGTTTTAAATTATTTCTTACTCATGATTTTTTTGACTTTTCTCATATAATAATGTTTGAAACATTTTGCTAAATTATTTTTATTTATTTACGTTCATGGATTGGTCATATGCTACTTTATTATACAGCTAGTTAGAATGTGATCAAAGACAAATAAGTAAATATATTGTTAATTTTTAATGATATTATAATGGCATTAAAGATTAAAAATATATTTATATTGTAAACCTCTACAGAGTGCAGACAGTCCACCAACAAGAGTACCCTCTGATAATAAAGAATTTGTGCAAAACCGTGGCGCAACGGTTAGAGCGCTTGCTATATAAGCAGGAGATCCAGGTTCGAAACGAGTTATGGACATATTTTTGCATCACGGTAAGGAAGAAGGCGCGAACTTTCTGGTTAAATGCATTTCCGCGGTGCTCTGTGACAAAACCGTTATGAATGTTAGGTCTTCTTGGGGCACCTAAATAACAAAAAAATAAATAAATAAATATACTCACGAATAAATATTCAAATTCTAGTAGCTACTACTTCAAAAAAAATTTGATTTATATTTTGTATATTTTTATTTATATCTTCAAATATTGGATTTTGTTAGTTTTTTAATTGACTATTTGAATGACCAAAACAATTTAAAAAGAAAAATGGAGGTTTAAAAAATAAAAAATGTTATTCCAGTTACCATTTTATTGAAGAGTTTTAAAAAGATTACAATTTCAAACAAAAGCTGGACAAGATTAATAAAAAATAATTATTTGTGGAGAGCAAAAATAACTTTATTCAATAAAATATTAACTTTCAAAAAATTTAATTTAGTTTATTTGGTGTTAAAATATCTTTGATTGAAGCTGTGTCTTACTTGTTAAACTCGGTCTTTTCTTTTTATCTTTAATACTATTTATTTTCTAATTATCTTTAATGCATAAAATATTAGTTAGATTTCTTTTTTTTCCTTTTGTTTAGCTTTTTGTTTATTTTCAATAAAGTTATACAATAACATAGTAAAACAAAGAATGCAATAACAGATAAGTGATGAGTTGTACAAACATGCAAGTATTTTTATAAAAAACATCAAACCAAGAAACAACGAGAGTTTTAGAAAACCTTCAGTATTTGTAATCAAAAACCGCTAAATGAAATATATATACATTATAAATGGATTGTTTATTTAACTTATATTACTATAATAACTAAACTAGCTTCGGTTTGGTCGTAGAAGTGGGTAATTTAAATCATTTCTTTTCAATTTAAATGTCACATAAATTTTAGTGCAGAAACTCTTATTATTGTATTTATAAAACTGGAACCAAAACCTTGGAACACCAACCTGATTTAATAATTTTCAATACAAGAGGTCATAACATGAGGTTTCATAGACAACTATTAAAAAATATCCAAAGAGATAACATTTCATTATAAAACGTGTTACTAACTGGAATAACTTACATCAAAATATTGTTGATTCTAAAACGCTTAAGAAGTTTAAATCAAAACTGGACATATATTTAACATAAATTGGCTTTTAAAGTCTAGATTACCTATACTCCGTATATTGTTATTGTAAATATACACAGTTATTATTAAATAAATAAACAAATAAAGAAAAATATCTTAGAAAAAATATAATTGAATTTATCAACGAGATGAATTCAGCGATTAATTTTTCTTGTTATGTCTTTGGGTCAGTAGAGCATGATATAAACTCTATTTTAAGCTAAATCGTTTCAACTGTTTGTTTTAAATATGAAAAAATGCAGCAGAAACTAAACTTTTTACTTTGTTGGAGTATTTATTTTTATTCAATCATTTTACAAGAAGTTTCATATGCCAAAAAAAAAGCAAAAAAACTTAACCACATTTTTACTAGATTAAATTTCCTCTGAAGAATGTTGCAATATAAAAAAAAGATATTTTGAAGGTGTAATAATCATGAAATAAAAACATTAAATTTAGATAAAGACGGACTGTGATTGCGACAGTTCTCTGTAGATACTGCGGCAGATGTGTTATATATGTCGATTATATACTTATAATTTAAATAAACTAACAGTTTTTATTAGAAAAAACCCAGACATTTGTAAATTTATATTTCAATTTAAGCCGTTGATGGAATTTAAAAAGCGTATTTTTTGACTTCTTAGACTGTATACCATAATTGCATTTATAAAATAGTTGTTGTTTTTTTTATATAATTGTTTTAAGTTGTTTGCTAAAATATATGGCTAAACGGACAAATTGGTTTGTTTAATCTTTAAATATTAGGCAGATTCAACTTTTTTATTTTCGATAATAAAAATTTATGTTTATATTTGTATGAAGGTATGTACTTTGCAAACCTAAAATCTTGATTTTTTGACAGTGGTGACTCATATTCTGATTGATATTATGTTCAAAATTAAACCACGTAAATAATTATACTTGGGCAAAAAATTATGAATAATTAAAAACAATGTTTAGTGATATATTAATTATTGAATAAACATATATATCTATAAATACATCTTAAAAAAGTAAAATTAAACCTATTATTATTTTTCATTTTATTACTTACAAGTAGTTAATTATGTAAAATGAAATTTATAATAATATTTTATGACTATTTAATTCAATAATTCTATTAAATAAAAAGCCTGAAACAATAATAAAAGTATATTTAAGAAAAATCTGAAACAGAAATAAAACTATATTTTGAAATCACAGAACCAAAGTTTCTTTTCTATTATTAATTAGAACTAAAAAAAATTTTCAGAAATTAATAAAAATATAAGGTAAAAAATTTGTTATTACCTATAATTAATAGTGAAATTTGGAAATGACATAAATATGGGACGATATAATTACGCATTTATAAAAACTTTTATATAATTGGAACAAGTGTGGCGAGCAAAAGCTTAATAATTAATCCTTTTACAAAACCAATCCCAGGCCTCCCGAAGGTCACGCGTTTCTAAACATGCTGTAGGGCGCGCATTGTGATTTTACTTCAAGTTATCGATGCATTCAAGGAATATTACCCGTTTTCTCGAAAAAATATATATATATATACTTTTAATTACAATATATGTATATTTTTTCATCGAAAAGTATGACATGAAGTTTTTATTTTAAAAAGATGCAATTTTCAACATAAAGTAACTTCCCAGTCGGCAAATTTAGTTGTAAATGCGCATTAGAAACTCGTTTAAATACGTATCGATGTGGTATGTATGTAGCCATTTTATCGTGTCGAGCACGCATTAGAAATACGCATTATATGCGTATAAAGACAGGTATACAATACGACGCCTACTGAGTATCGAACTTGCATTCGAAACTCTTGTAAGCACGTATAAAACACGATATTAAATATTCAATACGATATGTTCCTGCTATTACATGCACATTTAAAACCTTCCAGAATACGCATTATTTACGAATATATGTTAGCCATTTTATCGTGTCAAACGCGCAATAAAAATAGACATCAGATGCGTATAAAGACAGGTATACAATACGACGCCTACTGAGTATCAGACTCGCATTTAAACACGTATAAAACACGATAACCAGAAAATATTCAATACAATTTTATTAACTAATATGAATTCATAACATAATGATAATGAATAGCATTAAGCAACCCGTAATACGGGTTATGAGTAATTAAATCGTTAATAACAATAAAAACACATTAATAACTTGATATATTATCTAAAATATTAAATACAAATTTATCTATAAATATTTTAATTTTGACTCCGTATCAGGAACGTCATTGCTTACAGGTAACGACATAAAGACCGCATTAACATTAGTTGAGTTCTTTTAAAAATTTATCACAACACAAGTACCAGAAAAGGAAAGTCAAGTAAAGCCGCAAATACCTAAAGACATGAAAAAAAAAAAAATTACAATTTTTAATTACAAAAGTACTATTTGCATTTTATTGTTAGTGGAACTAGGATAATTATAACAGAAAATATATATTCTGTCTATAGAATAATTAAAAAAGATTAATAAAAAAGGCTAGACAACACAGTGAATACATGGTTACTATAGTAACGCTGGGAAATAACGCCACAACTTAATAAGATTTTTTATTAACTTAAATACTTGGACTAAAAATATTTTATTTATTAAAATATTTGAACAATCAAGGGACAATTATAATTAAACAATTTGAGCAATTATATCATAAAATAGCAAGCAACTTGTAAAGTATTTCTTATAAATGGTCATTATCATTTGTGGTATTAAGAAATACCTAAGAGCTCAGTAATTACATAAGTTTTATTAAATCTCCCTCTCATCTAAGAGAGAGAGAGAGAGAGAGAGAGAGAGAGAGAGAGAGAGAGAGAGAGAGAGAGAGAGAGAGAGAGAGAGAGAGAGAGAGAGAGAGAGAGAGAGAGAGAGAGAGAGAGAGAGAAAGAGTGAGAGAGAGAGAGTGTTTCCAAAGCAGCATGTTAACAAATTTAAAAAAGTATGGAATAAATAGTAATAACTGGTTTTATTATGTTACCAGTAAACAAAATTATTTTTACCTTGAATAAAAGCTAATTTTTAGCATTTCTTAATTAAGCTCCAGCTTTTCTCTAACTGTCAACTAACGATAAATAGAGTAAATTTCACATCATGCTAAATTTACAAAATTAAAACCATGTTTCAACAGTTAGCTAACTAATCAAAAGATCACAAAGGAAAGACTAACTAAAAAAAAATGAAAAAAAGAACATAATTGTGATAGAAATTATAAAAAAAAAAAAAATTATTTAGATTTAAAAGTGTTAATTGTTATTATAAATAGTTAAACTCATACTTTGCTTTGTTCTAAAGTGTCTAAAGTAAAATCAAATTAACAGACATAAACACTGCTTGACACTGAATTCTGTCAAGTAAGTTTTCTCCACGCCGACTTGCATTTCTTACATTTCAACAACGATTAATTCCATCCTGCCTAGATCTATTTTTTTCATTTGACAACTATTCTCAAGTTGCCTATTAGCATTTACATTAATAACTTCTTTGAGCCTAATACTTTCTATTTCAATTTCACTGTTATCATTAAACACATTACCAGTAATCTTACTATTGTTACAATTGAATAAATGAACATAAAAGAATCTTACAAACTGTGATCTTTTCTAATCAAAGACTTTATTTAAACTTAAGATTTATTGAAATCCATATCTTTTTATGTGTTTATATGCATAAGTCGTTTATCAAAAATATTTAACAATAATTATTTACATCAATTATTTTTAATTTAACAAAGAATCTACAATGCACAAAATTGTTTTTACCTTAATGAACAAAAATAATAAATGCACAATCTTAGTCACTTTTGAAATAGCTCTGACTTCGCTGAGATATGCTATTTTTTAATTTTTCCTTGTAATTCTTTTTAATTACTGAAAACTGCTAAATGCAAATAGAGAAGGTTTTTATATAAAAAAAACTTTAAATTTTTCAAAAAAAAAAATCCAATCACGGAAAATGTGTGAATTTCGACTGTTATAATATATTTTCGAAACAAGATTCCTTAATAAAACAAAAACAAAAAATTGTAATAGTATATTATACTCCAGGTTTGATCGATAAGATCAGTTCTTCCACTATTACTATTTTTTACAATAAATTTTGATATAAATTAGCACTTTAACTGGATTTCTGCAGATATTAAGTGCTTCATGTAAAATCTATCTGTCGTCTAGAGTAAAAAGACAACAAGTCAGTGACTTAAGGTGTTTTAATACAACGCATGCTGTAAGACCGGTTTTTTTTTTTTTTTTTTCCTGCTGCAAGCAACCACTAATAAGTTGGGAGTTACTAGAAAAAAAGAAAAGGGATTATAGACCAAGAAAACGGTTGACAGAAGACTTAAAGTTTTGAAGGTTGTATAAGTTAGGAAAACATGAAGGTGGGACTTCATGTTTTCCTAACTTATACAACTTCCATTTATACATTTCCAAAAAGGTAAGCTGCGCGGTAAAAATCTAGACGAATAAAAGTTTTTAGATAAGTCAAGCAAGAATGAATTTTAGCTAATGGAATTAGGGATGATAGCTCCTTTGAGTAGAAACCGTGATAGTATTTGTAGAATAGAGAAAGAGATGCAAATTTAATACGATGGTGAAAAAAGCTCAAGCTTAGTAGGTACGGCGGTTCCAACTACGTTTACAATGCGTTTTTGGTCCTTGTCTAGAAGAGAAAGAGCATCATTAGAAGAACCTGCCCAAATATGATAATGGCGAATATAAGATTTGTAGAGATAGAGAATGGAATCAGGAGAGAAAAAATAGAGAGCACGATAAAGCGAAGCAAACTTAGCAGATGCTAATTTAGCAATCGATTGTATGTATGGTTTCCTTAAATGGTCAGTAGTAAACGAAAATCCAAGAAGACGTAAAGGAGAAAACTCAGTGAGAGGGTAGTCATTTATTAGTATAGAAATGTCGAAAGTACTAAGATAGTTGTTTGCAGTAAATAACTGAGTTATGTTGGAGTAAAAATAAACAAGTCGCTGTAAGCATAAATCTGTTACAGAAAAAAAATCAGATTCAAGATCGGCTGCCTGTTCTAAGCGATCGAAAAAAAAAGACTTTTTGTCAAGACAGGAGTATAAAATTGAGTCATTAGCAAAAATTTATTTGATTTATTAAAAGAACTTTATCTAACCGCGGATGATGCAATTCGGTGCTTGACTTAATTTAGTAATAAAGTGGCCTAAGGTTTTTCTGAAATGACCCGTTTATTTGTTTTATCGCTACGCCACTTAAGCCGAGACGTGCTTTTTTTATTGTAAAGAGTGTCTTAAAAATATTGAATTATAAAAAACTAAAATTACTGTTACATTTAAAAACTCTGCCCAAGTATAGTTTAGATTAGTTGTTTTTTTGTTTATGAGATAAATTATAGAAAATTTAAAACAAATTAAAACCTTAAAAAAAATTCAATTTATTTCCGTCAATAAAAAGTTCTCGTTGAATTTTTTGATTGAAAAAAGGAAGAACATTTGGAGGCGATTGTTTATTAAAGTCAGAGATTCTTTAATAAACAATCTGACAAAGTCAGATTCTTTATTAAAGTCAGGCTTCTTCATGCCCACAATTGCGGAAGCACAGCGAATTAAACGGATCTATGCAACAATTTAGAGGAATCTTTTCAAAATATAAAGATTTATTTTGTAAAAATTGTTAATAATATAAGGTTTTTTCAAACTTTAGGGCCCTAATGACAGATTTGAGGGGCCAGACCACTAGCTACAGCACCGTAAAGTACTCCATAAATTAGAATCTTTTGTTGCAATATTATTTTTTTTGGAAATAAAAAATTAAATTAGCTCAATATTGTTTCTAGTTTTAATTTAAATATAATGATTCTATATAAATAATTGCCTTATAAAACAAGATAATTTTTTGTAAAGCTTTTTATTTTAAATTATAAACTTATGTTTACAGAAAAAATAATTTAGTTCGAAGCCATAAACTTAAAGGTAATGGTAGTATAATACTTTTCAAGGCAGTTGCCCCTCATGTTTACCCTGGGTAAGTCGTTCGTAAAGTTAACGAGGCCTTACTTAAGAAGTAGAGAGTAAGTCCGGTAAATTATTTTTACAGGTTACATATTATTATTTAAATTATACATACGGATTAAATTATCTTAACAAAGATTGCCACCAGACCAGTCCGGTATAATAATAATAACAATAATAATAATAGTAATAACAACAACAATAATAATAATAATAAAAAACACTTTTTAAAATGCTTTGTCAAGTTTGTACTTTTAATGCTTTTAATAATTTTTTAAGAATCAAAGGCTAATTTTTTAAAAATAATAATAAACAAAAATAACAAAAGAAAAAAGCCAGGTTTTGTTTCACAAAATAATTTTTACTTCATAGAAATAATATAACCAGACTAAATTATATATAATAAAATATTACGGGTTGCAAGTTTAACCTCATATACATGTTTAAACATATTTACTGCGTTTAAAGTTGGTACATATGTTTATATTATGTTGTTTCAAAGTGCTGTGACTTTGTAAACGTCTAGATTAAGATTTGTAAACGGGTTGCAAAATTAAGTTGATTTTTGGATTTACAATAACTCATTCAAAAACTAAGAAAGTTTAAAAAAAAAGGAAAAATAAGAGCAGCAACTTGCTACTTAAAACGAAACTACTTAAGTATAAGCATTATAATTGTCTGTTTCTTAAGTACCTTCAACAATAGGATGAAGATGACAAACAGATTCTGATTGCGACAGTCGACGTGGTAGATGAACTGCAAAAATCTAAAAATAAAATCACATTTTTCAAATCTTGTAAAATTTCAATATATTAGTTTAAACACTTAAAGACTTTAAATAAACGTTACATATCGTCTTCAATTGATAACCCAGACCAATAAAGACTTCTCAGCAGCAATTTTTACCAAGAAAACATTGCAAATAATATTACCTTGATAAAAAAGCAATGAGTACGGTTTCAAGAAATTTTCTACAGCATCAATAAAAAGTTTTTTAAACTAACGTTCTGTTAGTAGCTAAATGAGAGTTATAAACGAGTCATAGCATGTAATAACTTTAAAATCCATCGCATTGTTCTAAGAATATGAACAAGCTAAAATAAACATAAATTAGTTATGCACTATTAAATTTGAAATAAAAACTATTTTTTTATTTTCAAAAAAACACAAAAAAGAATAACACTTTTCGTGCTTTTTTTTTGGATGCCCATATCAAAACAGGTCCATGTATGTTTATAATTTATAATCTAATTAATAATAATGCAAACAAAAGTGTTAGTTATACAAATAAAATTTCGTGTTGAAATAGGAAAATAAAAACACCCTAAAATCTTTATTTAATGGTCTCTAGTCATGAAAAGTGGAGAATTTGAAAATTAAAAGTCATCAACAACACAAGAAATAGTGGTAGCTCAATGAATACTTGGTTAAAATTGTAGCAAAAAACAACAAATTTTATAAAATGTTGTAAAAGTCTGTGAATGCAGAAGGCAGGTTCTTGCATTGTAAGTCAAAGCGCAAGGCAAAACAAGATGTATACAATGTTCAATCAAACATGTAGAAGGTATAAGGTAAGATACTAGATGAATAAAATGAACGGAGAATTCAGAGTAAACAAGAAAAACATTACATACATTTTCTTATTATAATTGAAGTAAGTATATAAAATAGTTGCATATACATTTTTATTAGATGAAGTAGCAAGGATTTAAAGTAAAAAGGATTTTAATTTTTTAAATCGTTTATATTTTGTTCATTTTAGCTTTTCTTTTAGCAGTTTTGTTATTTTATTTTTTAGAAGAAAAATAGAGGTATAGATGTTATTTAAAGTTATACTAATGCTATTTCCATAAAATGGTTATTACTACTTTGAAATTTCTGTGATGCTATTAACTATTTTTGTGCTTTTTTAAAAAATTTAGAAAAATTAAATTAAAATTTTGTGCCATCAATGACATGACATGTCACATGTTATTGTATGTAAAGGTTAAATTTTGTTATAAGGATTGGAGTTTTTATGAAAAGGTAAAGAGTATTGTTTGTAAATATATATTTTATTTATTTAAATCTTTTTTAATTTTCTCGCGTCATTTCTAAAATTTTTGTTTGTACACGTTTATTGTTTGCATTTATGCTTTTTTGATATGTATGTGTATGTGGTAATAAGTGCTTTATAGTTGTTTCATCAATGTGTTTTTATTATAATGTAAAGTGTTTTTTATTGTTTGTGTATGTGTCAATATGTGTTATACAATTGTTTTTAAAAATGTGTTCAAATATTATAAGGTATATATTTAACCTTATATACATGTTTAAACATATTTACTGCGTTTAAAGTTGGTACATATGTTTAAATTATGTTGTTTCAAAGCGCTTTGACTTTGTAAACGTGTAGAGTAAGATTTGTAAACTTTGCAAGCCAAGTCATGTACTTTTAACAGAGGTTTACACGGTAGTGTTTAGTGTTAAAAAATACATAATAATGTATTTTAATAACATTCTGCCTAATATTGTTACTGTTGTTCTGTTAAATATGAATGTTTTCTTATATAAGTTATGTTATAAACAATAAACTAACTTATGGTGTTTGCCATTATTGTGTGATGTTGCTGTGATATTTTTTTGTTATCTTTTAAGTTGATAGACATTTGGCTTATTTACTGTTTGTCGGTTGTGAGTACATTTTGTATGTATAACTTTGATTATTATTTTAATTTTTTTTTCATAGTTTTTGATAAATATATTTGCCATTTAATATTGTTATAAAATGTGTTTATATGTGTTATATACAACCATATTTGTTTATAATTGTATATATGTTAAAAGTATGTTGTTTTCACGTTTTCAAAGTGGTGTGCCTTGGCATTATGTTGAGAAAGATTGATAATCTTGCCAGCCAAGCGGTGTACTTATAGCAAAGGTGTAGTTTAGAAGCGTTTAGTGCTAGGCGGTGTTACTGCTTTAGAAATAGGTTGTGTTGTATAGCCTTTTTTAGCTATTCTGAAAACACATTATGTCTGTTAATGTTTAGCGTAATGTGTATGAGAGAGTATGCAACCTTGATCTTTAAATCTAGGACATTTTAATGTACTGAACTTGAAGTAATTGATTAACTAATATTGATTATAAAAAAAAGTATACTTTTATGTAATTAAATGTTTAGTAAAAAGATCAACATAGTTAACTTTAGGTTAGTTTTCTAATTTTGTCTTTCATATTTTAATTTGTTTTGTTATTTTCGCTGGATTTAAGGATCAAGGGTGTAAATATTCTATTGTTATGTGTTATTGTTGTGATATTTTGTGTTGATAGACTGCTTGGCCTACCTTCACGTTGGTGTTTATTGTTAAAAATGAATATTTGGTACTTACATTATTGGAACTTACTGCTTTTATTTATTTACTAAAAGCCAAGACAATATTTTGCTAAAAAAGCAATTTATATCTTAATTTGATTTTTATGTTTTTTAGTATTGTTAATCCTTTTGTACTTGGAAACAGATTTTATAGTTACATTTTCGATAAATGTTTATATTAACTGTCGTGTCAACATAGTTTACTGTAAATACGTAAATTGATTTTGAGTTTTTTATGTGGGAAAAAAAAATGGTACCTTAATATCATTATTATTTCCTTTAAGTTTTACGATTGACGCATTTATACGATTTATAAAAAAAACCTGATTTCCTTTCCTTGTAAATATTTGTCAGTTAAAATGATATAAATATATGCAATTAGTCGAATATTTTTATTAATTTCTCTATTTTATGCTTTATAATTCGTTGTTCGTAACATAAGGGATTTTTTTAAAGAAGGGTCAACTAAAAACAAACCTTTAAATACATGGAAAATATTGAAGTTTTGCGCATTTGTCAAATACCAAGTTACTTTAATTTTATAACGGGTATAACTAATTAATTAGCCTAGTTTGCATTTACAACACTTTTGAGGAAAGAAAAATTTCTTTTATATGTTAAATTCTTATTTATACTAAAAAGAAAAAATACTTGAAAATGGAAAATGTAAATCATTGTTTTACATTTTATTATTTTGGTAAAAGGTCTTCATCAAAAACTTGATGACTCCTAATAAAAATAACTTTTTTTTCCTGGCCACCATTAAGGCAAAAACAAGGAAGGGAGGTCTTTTATTAGTGTCAAAATATTTACGAGAATTAAATTTCAAGTAACATAGAGAATTTTTAGAAAATGGTAGCAAACTACTGTTTACTAAAAACTATTGAAACAATGAGGCCATACAAATAATATAAAAATGGTCTGTGTTGAACAGACTAAACAAGATCCAGGTGAGCGCCAGCTTGCTTTACGAACACAAAATTATGTCACGTTAAAAACTATGAATGTAACGTAACATTTAGAAGCGAATGTGAAACATTTTTTGTAGCTAAATGTGATAGTACATTGTAAGTATAAATGTGATAGTATAGTAAAAAAAACTATTTTAAGATTTTTTGGCTCATAAAATGGGTTCAAGACTTAATTGATTGCCGTTAAACCGCAATAAATAACGGTTAGAAGGCTATATGGCCCAGGCGGAATATGCGACATAAATACCAAATTTTTATATTATAATGTATTGTATTTTACGTCTGATGACGATCTGTGCTAAAACAGGTCGAAATATCACAAAGAAGAAAAATTAGTAGAATGCTGTTTTGATTTTTCATAACTTTTTAAATATTTACGAACTTTAGGAAATGTCACCTAAAAACTTAAATATCAAACTTGAATTTTACTCATTCACTAAAAATAGACGTAAGACAAATTGGATCTTATGTCTAGATATGTTTACTGCAAATATTAGCAAATAAACTAATTAGTTGTGTAATAAGTTAGACGCATTGATGAATCTTAGGCATTGAATAAAATTGATGGTTCATTTGGAAATAGATGAGTTATTTTTGGCATTGAATAAAATTGCTAATCATAATCAAAATGTATTTAATTAAATATGCTAATCGCAACTTTATTTGTAATAATGTGGTTTTACTTTTTTGAAACTCTTGGTTGTTTTGTTACACTTAGTGATAGACAGTTTCGTTTGTGCGCTGTTAGTTTTTCTTCTGTTCTGGAATTTTGAGTTAGGATTTTCCAGACATTTAAAAAAGCACGTTTCTATTATATCTGTTTTAAAACATCTTATCATATCTTTCAAGTAATTTTTTTCTGTTCAGTCATTTTAATTGTTTACATTTTTATATATATTAACATGTCTATTACCTTTATTAAAATTGTTTTTGAGCATATTTCTTTTTAATTTTAAAATAAGTTATTAAAGAGGTTTAAGAAAGAATCGGCTTCAATATTTGTTTGCTTTTCTGTTTAGATGACAACACTATTATTGGAGAAGTAAGTTAAAAAGCATTTTTACCTTTTAAAAAGTAGGTTTAAAATTTCAGGTTTTTAAAATCATATATATTATAATTTTAAATAATTTTAATAACTTAAAAAATATATCTATGTTAAATTACACCAGGTTGTAGAAAATAGTTATAGTTTAATGATAAGGTTGTAGACTGTTAGAGCAGAATAAATTGATCTAAGATCTATTTAATCCATTTAATAACCTACTACCAAAGTGAAAATTTACTATCAGTTTGTTTGTTTTTCTGTTAAGTTGTCAACAATGAAGTAAGAGGTAGTAAGGATAAAAAGATTTTTATTTTTTTACAAAGTAACTAAATTATTTTTTAAAATGTTGTTGTTGACTTTATAGTAAACAGTAGGTTTTTATAGTTTTATACAAAAAGCCCAAGAACTTAGGTCCTACTTAAAATTATATCGTCAATATTAAACGAGAAGAAATTTAAAATTCCCATTAAGACAGCTTTTTATTATTTTAAATCAAGTCAGTTTAATTAAGATTTATTTTCTTTAGTTGATCAAAAGAGAGCTAATAAAGGTATTAGTTACATTGGTTAAGTGAATTTATATTTAAAAAGTTTAGATATTTTAACGTCTATACATTTAAGTACTTTTATTGTTGAGACACAGAATTGAAGACTGAAATAAGTCAGTGATTTTGCTATTAGATATTTGTTAATAGGAATTTGTTATTTTGTACTGTAACTGGAATTTTAAAACTTCAAGTACTTAAGCTTTATTTTCTTTTTTTTTTTAGGAGAGTTGGAAAAAAAACTAAGTAATAGTTATATGATTAGTATAGTTAAATAAATAAAGTGTTTATATCTGTATCTCAAAATTCAAAGTCAGTTGTAACATTTCAGAAATTATCCAGGGAGTGTAAAAAGCAAAATAATTAGTCTTTATTGGCTTATTTTTAATGGTTAAGTTTGTGTTTTATTTAATTTGTCTTGAGGCACATGAAATATAATTTTGTCAAAAATAAAAAATAAAATAAAAAAAAGGGAAAGTCATTTCTGAACTACAGACGCTTTTCCTTTGAACATTGTGGGGAGACCAGACCCTTTATATTGACCAACCTTTGTTAAACATTGTCGTAGGAAAACATTCTTTATTCCTATGTAGATATTGAAAAAACTGAAAAGTTCTCATTCATAACTCATTTTCAAAAAAAACAGGATAATTGACCTTTATCTTTTGAGGTACAGATATTAAAATTTAAAGTATATTTTAGCTTATAGTTTTGGTTTAGTTTATAGTTAATTTTAGTTTAGCTTTTGTTAGTTTTAGCTTCAGTTATCTTTTTTCTTACTTTAGACAACTTTCTGGAAGAAATGAGGGTAATGGGTAAAAAAAAATTATAATTATATATTGATTTATATGTAAATATTATTCTATCAATTATTCTGAGGTAAATTTTTGTCTTTAGTGTCTGGTAGAAGCATAACTGGTAGGGCTGTGTTTTAAATTTTATATAAACTTTATGGAGAAATATGTGCAATAGGTGAAAGAATTATTTAATATAAATATGACATTTTAAAACTATTTGCATTTTACACATATTTTTGTTGAAATTAAAGTTTTCACAAGTTTAACCCTTTTTTAATATTATTTTTTTTATTATTATTATTATTTTTTGCATCCTCTTTATCCTGTGAAAATGGTGAGGTTATGCTTTATATTTTGATTAAAAAAGATTGTAAATATTTTTAAATTTCTTATACCCTTCTATGTACATTTTTAGAGTCGTTAACATTTGAGCAATACCAAAGACATCGCTCCCAACACCCAGGGCCTCTCTTGGAGAAGTCCTTCAATAAGTTGCGAAGTAATGGCGGTATGGATGAGCCTTTCTTCAAATAGAGGACTCATCCATTTCAGGGTGTTGGGAGACACCGAAGAAAAAACAGCAACCAAAAGGTTTTAAATGACTTTTATCAGTGAAGATATTTATAACTTTTTTATTGCCGCTTTTTTTTAGTGATTTTGTTTTTTTAATTTTTTAATTTTGTATTTTTTTTTTAATTGTTGTATATTTGTATATATTGTTGTTGTATATTGTTGTATATTTGGTTTGTTTTTGTCTTTATTAATTAAAATTTTATTTGTTTTTCACCAATTAAACTTAAATATAGTTAAATTGATTCATTACCCAAGCATCATAATATGATGCAACATTCTACTGGTTAAAAATTATTAATTGGTAGTTTAATTTATTGCAAACACTGCTTTTAAAATTTACTAAAAGCGAAGACTATTTAGCTATATAAATGCAATTTATTGATTTCTCTATTTGATTTTTATTTTTAATGTTTTTAGTTTGGCTCCTTAAAGCATTTGTTGTTTTCTTTTTAATTAAAATATTTTAAATTTATTGTAATGTCTTTTAAATTTAACTAAAGTTTACTAAAAGCCAACGTGAAATAAGTTAATTAAATAAGTTATTTTAGGTTTGTCATATGACGCATTAATGCATTGTAAAAGATCAAAGTTTACATATTTATGCAATTTGTTACGCACGTTTGATTGTATATTAACCTTTTTTTTTTTGAAACGTATTTGTACTCAATTGCTTAGTTATTTATAATAAATTTATTTAGTTGTGTGCATTCAACGTTTCAAAAACATTTTCATTTTTTAACGTAAACATGTAAACGTGTATTTAGGATACCAAAAAATCAATAACTCATGAATAATTAACGTTTTTGCAACTTTAAATTGTGGAAAACAGCCACTATAAGTTAAGTAAGAGACCAACCGTAACCCGTATTACGGGTTGCTTTCTGCTAGTATGTTATAATATGTATAAAACTTGTCATATGCACAAAATTTGAAATATTTTAAAAAACTTATATAACGTATTATTTAGGAACCTAATACTTAACAATTTATTCAAATTTTCACTAACATAGGAGCAGGGTGATTAGACGCATTGTCTTATACTTGTTACTGCCAGATAATGGTGATTCAGCTATCTCAAAAAACATTGCAAAATAATTGTTTATTCACAATTTTGTTGACACATATTGATCCTCATCTAAATTGATACCGTTTTGTTGAGGGGCACATTAGTAGTACTGTATTTCAAGTGCCTCACGAACTTTCCTATCAAACTTTTTAGCATCAATTTTCAGAGTTCTGCAACTGTCCCAGATAATTTGTTGTGAACAATATCTCATGTATGTAGCTAATGCAGATTGTTCTGTTTTATTTCGTATTGTACTGTTTTTGTGTTGCTGCATGCGGGTTTTTATTTGCATTTTTGTTTCACCTATATACTTTTTCTTACAATGACATTTAATAAGGTAGACTCCTGGGTGGCTGTTCATTTGTAGTTTAGATTTCTTTCTTGATGTTAATATTGCTTCTAAGTTCAGGTTTGATTTAAAGACCGTTTTATATCCTGCCTTCCTAAACACCTTACGTAATTTGGGAGACAATATTGGTACCCAAGGTAATGAAATTGTTGGATAAGTACTTGGATAAGTAAAAATGCATCAATAACTTGAAGTAAAATCACAATGCGCAACCAACAGCATGTATAGAAACGCGTGACCTTCAGGAGGCCTGGAACTGGTTTCATAAAATGATTAATTAATAAGCTTATATTTAACTCGGCACACTCGTTCGTATTAAATAAATTTTTTTATAAACGAGTTTTTATGTTATCCCATATTTATGTCAAACCCGAATTTCACTATTAATCATAGGTGATAACAAGTTTTTTAATTTAAATAGTTAAAGTTCATCACTGTTTCATGAACTTTTACAATTTTTTCTTCTTTTTTTAAAGTTTTTTAATAATTACAAACAAAACCAAAGGTTTTTTAAGTCTAAATAAACTTTTGGTTTCACTCGTAACTATTGAATATGTTTTTTTTTTAAAGTTTTTAAATAATAACGAGCGAAACCAATGGTTTTTTAAATCTAAATAAACTTTTGGTTTCGTTCTTAATTATTAAATAACTTTTGTTTGTTTATGCATAACAAAATATACTTTAAGTAAAAAACGAGGTGCTTTAAATAAAATCCAGTTTTAAAAAGCAATTTGGTTTTAACATTTCCTCTATTTAACTATTTTTAAATAATAAAAAGTGTAGAGAAAAGAGATTCTCGCAGTTTGTTGGTTCAATTTTAGGTAAATAAATTTTTTTTTTTTAATTATAATTTTTTTGAAATAAATATTGTGAGAGCAATATTCGTAACAGTGAAAAATATAAATATTACTTTGGTTTTAAAAACAATTTTCCATCATTTGTTTATATAACAATTAATATATCACTAAACCTTGTTTTTAATCATTCATAATTGTTTGCTTGATTATAATTGTTTTAACGGTTTTATTTTAAACATGATTTCAATCAGAATATCACCATAGCCAAAAAATCAAGACTTTAGGTTTGCAAAGTACATATCGTAACTCAAATGTAAACATAAATGTTTTTTTGAAAAGTCAAAAAAAGTTGAAAAAAAGTATTTTTAAAGGGTTTAGAATCAACATTATTTTGATGTATTTTAATAACACGTTTTATTGAGAAATATTATTTATTTAGATTTTTTAAATATTTGTCTATGAGCCATCTATAAAGGACGTCATGCAATTAGGGATGGGCGGAAAAGGTCCAGAAAAAAAAAGGACATAAAAGGACAAGGGGGAGGGGGATGGATCATCACAAAAAGACATCTATAATAGAAAAGGACTTTCTATAATTTTTTTATTTAAATATGTGTTTTTATGAAGTTTATGTAAGAGAATGTTATGTTTTTATTTATCGTAATATAGGATAGAAAGTTGTTTTAATACTTATTTAAATTTCATTTTTCTATATATAAATATATTAAATATATATCAAATAACTATATATCGCTCAGCTCTCAGTAGTTTTTCGTATCATATACATCATTAGCTGATCGCTACGGGTTTTTGTGCTAATTCTTTTTGTGAAACTCGTCCCCAACGACATAGTGTTGATATTTTGAATGATATTTAACTAGAGTTTTACAAATATTTGTCGAATGGAAATTGCTTGCACATTAGCAATCAATAATGAATATCAAAAGCGAATATTACAAAAGGAAATTAGTTGCGCATCAACCATTAGATAAAGCCTATTTTTTAATTATTTTTTCAATGTGTAGCAAAAGTGTCAAAGATTGTTGTTGTCAGCATTTTTAAAGATGGATAAAGATAGTCTTCCAAATTTTCTTATAAAATCTTACATTATTGCTCATCCGTTCGAGAAAAAAGCCGATATTCAAAAAAAAGCACTCTCAACCAAGCTATCTGTTCCTTTCCATGCCAGTTCGTCCTCTTTAAAGTTCCAGCATTTTCATATCAATTTATTGAGCTAATAGATGTCGTTGATACCAATCAGATGCCTCTCAACACGACATCCTGAGCACAGTTTAAATTGAGACAAAGAAGGTCAAGACTCATGCTCAAGACGCAATCAAAGCAGAGATCGTTGTTTTAAATCAAGAAATAGTTGCTATAAAGAGCAGAAAAAGAAGTGGTTTATGGACCGATGCTGAAGAAGAAACCATAAATAAGAAGAATCCAAAGTCTAGGAGCTCATAAATAAGAAGAATCTAATGTCTAGGAGCTCAGGACCGACGATGAAGAAGAAACCATTAATAAGAAGAATCCAATGTCAAGGAGCTCACGAGTAATCTCAACAAGTTGATTGGCAATATAAAGTCAAAACAAAACTCAAGGGCTGGAAAGAAAACTGTCTTAAATTAGGTAATATTTATCGCATCATGTAATAATAAGTTACAATAATAATATTGTAGAAAATGAACATTAACTAATTTGTATAGTTCTTTCGGTACTCTAGTTGTTCGCTGACCGGAAGTAAAAAAGCTCTTAAAGGACATTATGAAATTGGTTGTCCTACCATTGAGGTAGAACAATCTGAGATATCTGAGAATCTAGGTGTCATTATTCAACTTGCTGAACATGGATCTGCTGCTCACGAGAACAGACAATCTGAAGTGTATAGGGTGAGAGCACAACTTTAGATAATAAAAAATTCTTATTGACTATTTTAGATCTTAATATAACTTTTCAGCCTCTAAACTTATTTACTGAGAGTTTTTTGATTATATATACTATAAAGAATGTGGAAAAAGTTTTCTCTTTTTTGGGCCCCAAGAATGTGTGCTTTATAAGTCAAGACGATATAGCTAGGATCCCTATTCGATTCACCACTGCCACCAAAGAAGCTCCTATAATAATGCATATGGAATATTGAGTTTCTCTTCCTGATAATGATTGGATTATCGCTGCAAAGCACAAACTTATTCTGTTCGTCTACGCAGGTATTGCAATCAAACCAGATGAACTTGGAAGATCTGACGCAGTTTCTTATTTCGGTCTCCTTTTTGTTGATCACCAGCAAGAACTGTTTTCCTTCTGTACTTTTTCCTATCGCTCCCAATATTCAGAGCACCATTCGTTATTCATTAAAATCATTCAAATCTCCTCCTTACAATTTGTTTTGTCCCTCTCTACAATCAAGTTTGTGTCAAAAAATTATCAAAAAATTGTAGCTTGTACTTTGCCTCCCAAGTCATGCTCAAAAAGCGTGTCAACGTTACTCATTCCAATGTTTTTAACCGATTGGCTATTACTCTTTTTTAATTCAGGCAGTAGAAGAAAACGCGGCCTTTACTGAATGGTTCGATGAGGACAAAATAAAAACGGAGGACCTTCATATTCCGAATGATTTAAATATTTCAGAGACACCGGAATTCTCTATTCCAATCATATCAATTGATATCGCTTAAAAAACCCTTGAATAGATAATGAGTGAGGCAAGATCCTATGACACACTTTGATTAAATTTATTATTATTATTATTATTATTATTATGTATTTCGCCGATAAGAAAAGTTTACAAGTTTATACAATACAAATATATAAATACATGGCTGGGGCAAGAAGAAGACAAGTTCTGTCTTATCACCAAGCTCCTTTAAATAAAAATGTCAATAATAAAAATACAAAACAAAGTAACTCGTTAAATAAACGTTAAACAAAACGTTGCGTTAAAATAAAATAACGATAAATTTAATGTCGGATATAACTAAAGTATTATAAAATAATTTTTTTTTTCAGAAAGGCAAAAGAAAACAAAAACATACGTAAATACCTAATCAGATTCTAAATGATGTTTATAGGAGGGAAGAGGGGGCCCAATTTTATGACGTCTTTTTTAAGATGGGGGGGGAGGGGGAGGTTCAAGAAAAAAAGGACATTTGATAAAAAAGGCGGGGGGTGGGGGAACAGATAGTGTCAACAAATGCCTATTAAATGGTGAAGTCCATATCGATTGTATTATTCCTGTGTCATACGATTAATTAAAGATAAGTGAAAGCGGAAATGAAAGCTTGTACAAAAAAACTTTGAGGGTATGTACAAACTCTTCTAACGCCTGTACATTTATTTGGATTTAGTTTTGGATTTAGTGACTTGAGAATTATTAAAAATGGTGGCTGATAAAAAGTAAGATTGTCACATATATTGTTTATATATGCATAAATTGCTTTTGGATTTCTTTTGACGTTGAAGACGATGGTTGTTCTAAATATTTTAATTTTGTTTTTAATTTCTTTTTGTACTTTGTTTCTAATTCATTTGTATTCCTAATTTATTTTCTATGTTTAAAAAAGGGTTATGTAAACATTTTTTCTAGACTATCTTTTTTTTTTCTATTTAGATTTTTCAAGTTGGAGAGTTCACCCAAAGCTTTATAATTGTAAGAATGAAATACAAAAGTCCTTTATATTAAGTATCAACAAATTTGTTGTATATAAAACAAATTTGTTAGATCATAATTAAAAAACTTAAGTGCTAATGCTTCATATAAAGCATTAGCATCTAAGTTTTTAAATTGTAGAGCCAGTCGAAGCTATTAAGCATATTGAAAACCCATTATTATTACCATATTTTTGCAAATATATATACTTTTTAACTGCTTCCGTTTTTTTAATTACTTCTAAAACAATACAAAAACTATAGGATTTGATGACCGTGACTAATTGCACCCAAAGTATTACATTTATTCAAATCAGTTATTCTTTTTTTTGATTTCGGGTTCCTTTCAAATACATTTTCTTTGTTTTTAGATGCTGTTAAACAAGAAATAGCAACTTTTTTTTTATCGCATTTTACGTTTCTTTGATTCTTTGGGTAGTGCATTAATCAAACTAAGTTGATTTTCTCTTTGGTTTACCTTTTACAACATCAGTCCAAATCTCCTTTTACCTTTTTCATCGTTATAGTTTTCAACTTCTAACTAGAGCCCTGCGAATCAAATTTTTAATATAGAATCGAATAACGAATCGGAGCAGACCTTGATTTGCAAATCTAATCAAATCTCGAATCAAATCAGCATTTTTAGGATACCTATGTTTTAGTTAAACTTAGATTTTCTAAAAAATGCTGATCGGACTTGTCATACAGTTCGATTTGCATATCAAGACCTGCTTCGAATCGTGATTCGATTCGAAATTAGAAAAATTGATTTGCGGGGCATAAAACGTTTTTTTTATTTTATCTTTATTTGCAAAGAACACAGCGTATCAGATTTGTCCTACGCTATAATTGATATTTTGGCTGATTTTGTTGTATTAAGTAGACACAAATATAACAGAACGTGTTTAAAGATGATTTATAACCTAGAAAAAATACCATATTTGTGTAAAAAATAAATAAAACAATTTCTGTTTTAGACGTTAGCTACAGTTTTATGGAAAACGTTTTTATTAAAAATTAAAAATTGTAAATATGCGTATTATACCTTCTATTGTCTTATTGTAAATAGATAATATAAATTTTAATATTAAGATAATAAGATTTTTTGGACTAAAGTTTATGTGACATTTGAATTGAGAAGAAATGATTAAAATTAACCACCAAACCGAAGTTAATTTAGTTATTTTAGTAACATAGTTTATGTAAACTTTTATTTTTAATGTATACATATTTCACTCAGCGGTTCTTAATGACAAACACTGAAAGTATTCTGAAAGTCTCTTTCTTTCTTTATTTGATTCGTTTTCAAAAAATACGTGCATATTTGTACAACTCATTACTTATTTATTAAATTTACTTAAAATGAATAAAAAACAAACAAACAAAAAAACCTAACTAATGTTTCATGCATTTGGTAGTATTAAAGATAAATAGAAAAGGTCAAGTCTAAAAACACGGCTTTACTCAAAGATATTTTTAACACAAAATAAACTAAATCAAATTTTTTTAAAGTTAAGGTTGTTTTGACTCTACAATTTTGTCATTTATCTTGTCCGGCTTTTGTTTGACATGGTATTCTTTATAAAATTCTTTAATAACATGCCGACCTGTAATAACATCATTTTTTATTTTTTGAAGTTTCATTTTTCTTTCAAAGTTGTTTTGGTCATTCAAATAGTCAATTAAAAATTCAACAAAATCCAATATTTGAAGACATTAATAAAAAATATGAAAATTTTAAATCAAAATTTCTTTGAAGTGGTAAACACTAGAATTTAAATACTTACTGAGTATATTTATATATTTTCTGCGGGTACTCATGTTGATGGACTATGTAGAGGTTTACAATATAAATATATCTTTAATCTTCAATACAATTATATATTGCTAAAGATTAATAATATATATATTTTTTGTGCCTTTTATCACATTCTAACTAGGTGTAAAATAATGTAGCATGCTACCAATTCATCAACATATATGTATAAAAACAACTTTGCAAAATGTTTCAAACAATATAATATATAATAAAAGTAAAAAAAAAATCTTCAGTAAAAAATAAATTGAAACATTAGAATACTCAAGAAGTTTAACTGGTGGCCCAAGGTACATTCATTATTGTTTAACCTTTTTCACCACTGTTACAATCTTTAAGTTTGATTAACTTTTTTCGAAAATCTAGATTTTTCGTGATTTACTGATTCGAAAAACAAATCATTTATTTTATAGTTAAACAACTATTGCCAAATATTACAGTCGTTCAGCCTGAAACATTGGATGATTTGATAATAGCTAGAACGGGAACTAGATTCTTGAATTTAGGTAAAACCCACAATAGTTTATTGTTAAAACAACACACTTGGAATATTGTAATGCCAAAACTCTTGATTGGTATTTGCAATATTTGCGAAAAACAGCATCTAAAACGAACAATGTTGAACAAATGTGTTAATGTGTAAAATTGCACTTTTACGGTTTAACTTACCACACTTAGTTTGAACTTATTACCATATTAGTTGGAACTTGACAATCTGAACATCACTTTTCAAAACAACAGAAACTTAATGATCTTGTGAAAACATATGTATCATCTAATAGCTAATGCAAAATTGGTTGCATAAAATCTCTCTTCTATTAAACAATGGCTAATACAAGCAATTGGTATCTCGCATTATACTGATAATAGCAATTATTTATTAATAGCTTTACAAACAGTTTAAAGGCTCAACTAATTTACAACGCCATTCTACAATACTTCCACATTAGGCAGGAACAGTAGTCATTACTAAGGATTCACCCCAAAAGATTACCAATTATTAACACAATTGGGATATTTGTCGAGAGTTAAAGATGTTTCCTTCTCAGGCTTCACAAGGACTTCACAATTATCCATGTTTTTTGTGTTTGTTGGACAGTTAAAACCTTGAAAATGAAAAAAAATTTTCGACCCTTAGACTGAAATTTATTTAAAAAAGACCCGATTTTTTTGAACATTTTTTCATACATTTTTAAACCATTCAAAGTAAATTGTAGTTAAAACTTTCATTTAAAAATGTAAATTTAATTTTAAACTTAATGCAAACAAATCTTAATTATGGTTTATAAATGTTTATACATAGTATTTTTATTTTAACCGGAATCAATCGGAACTTACTGTTTATTGTTTATATCCTCAACACACTTCATATATTAAATCATTAAAACCGTTGTTTTTAATAATATAATATATGAAGTGTGAATCCTAATACAGTGCCGGTTTTAGCACTTCCAGCGCCCTGGGCGGGATTTCTACGGCGCCCCTAGCTCAATTTAACCCCATTCAAAAAAAAGTCATAGGGTAAAATAACCAATTAGTTTCGCCCCTTTATATTCGGCGCCCTGGGCCATCGCCCAACCAGGCCCTACCCTAACGTCGCCACTGTCTTAATACAAGCAAAGAGTATCTCAGGAATATAATTCTAAATTTAATCTTTTAACGTCAAACTTTCAGAAAAACAAATTTTATGACTTTTTTTCCTGACTATATATTTGTTGTTTGTGTAGATTTATATAAGTATCTCCTTTTTGGTTATATGTATATTATAACTTAATTTACAAAAGCTTTATATGTAACATAGTTTTATAATGTTTTCAAAGTCTATAAGCCATCATAGTTTTCTTATGTTTTAACATTGACTAAACCCATATCAAAAGTAAAAGAATATTTACTTCTATTGAACTTTGAATAATTTTTTTTTTTTAAATTTGAACAAAATTTTTATAAACTTTAAGCAGTTGTTATAAACTTTAAACAGTTGTTATAAACCTCAATTCTTTAAACTATTGCCATCATTTTATATTTTACTTTACATATACCATTATGATAACTTTTTTACCATACATATACGATTTGCAACAATCTAAAGTATTTAAAAAAGTTATAAAAAGTCTAGTATTTGCTCATGAAAAATTAGTTTAATTAACAGCATTACTTAAACCTCAAATACCTTAAATCTTGAAGAGAAAACGTATATATCTTAAGAAATTATATTAAAGAAACATGTTATAAAGAACTTTATACTAATAAAAAAAACAACTTATAAAACAGCATAGTCTTTTCACAAAAAAAAACTTTAATGGTTTAAATAAGCAGTTTTATATTTGTTGTTGGTGAACCTAAATAAATTTAAAAAAAAAAAATAATTAAAAAAAAAAAAAAAACAGAAAAAAAGGAAAAAAGTTATAATAAACAATAAAAACCACTTTTTTTTCTTAATACAGGAAGCTCAACATCATAACGCGCGTTTATTGAAGTTATGAATTGAACGGAATAACACTGTATTTTGTTATGTATTTTACAAAAGGAAATACAAATGATAAAAATAATAGGAGACCCTTAACCGTAGCAAATGTTAATTATTAAATCCTAACTTAAACCTTAGCTAATATTATGGAAAGCATTTCCTTAAATATGTATCAATATGTGTTGTAATATGTGTTAAATATGTGTTGTAATCAATCAACGTGCATCCGATATCGGAAACAAATAATAACTTGACTTCCGTTAACTACGCTAAAAATATAGTTACTTAGAAATTAAATATAGAAGCAGTAATGCTTTCCATAGATCATGTATTGCTTTGGACGGAGTCTTTTCATAGATCATGTAATGAAATTATATCTAAAAGCAGTATTACTCTCCATAGATCATATAATGCATTTACAGGAGTTGGTGGCGTTTTTTTTTTTTTTAGTTTGAAAAATTTTATTTTTAAAAGGTCTTTTTTTTCATAGATTATGTATTGCTTTTGAGTGTTTTCATAGATTATGTAATGAAATTAAATCTAGAAGCAGTAGTACTCTCCATAGATAATGTAATGCTTTTGATGAAGTTGATATATATATAAATATATATATATATATATATATATATATATATATATATATATATATATATATATATATATATATATATATATATATATATATATATATATATATATATATATAGATATATATATATATATATATATATATATATATATATATATATATATATATATATATATATATATATATATATATATATATATATATATATATATATATATATATATATATATGTTTTTTATATACATATATAATTATATATATATATATATATATATATATATATATATATATATATATATATATATATATATATATATATATCAGATATAATGAATAATAAATGCTTGTTTGATTTAAACAATTAAATATTAACTAGACACAAATGTTAAATTCTTCGACATTAATTTTTATTTTTTATTATTGTTTGCAAAAGTTTCAAGTATTATAAAAAATTTTAATTTTTTTTATAATCTAATAAATCAAGTAGAACAAAATATTATTTTAATTTTACGAAACAAAAGCTAAAAGTTGGAAATTTTACTTCTATGCAATCGGCGAATAAATCTTTTCGACAAAAAAAAGCATTGTTATATGTAAATAAATTAACTGATTTCGGTAAAAGTTTTTAGAACAAGTCGACATGCTTAAATTTTCATTTATTTTATCATTTATCAAAACGTTAAATACTTATGTTTACTAATTGGATATTGTAAAAATTATTTAAAAAATATCTGGAAATGTTTACTAAAAAACTGCAACCACACTTTATTACACTAATAGTTTTGTCATATTACAACAACGACAAAGAAATGAAAATAATTTATAAACTGACTCTAATAAAATCCACAAAGTGAGTCTTTTCTTTTCAAACGTATAAAAATATAAAACGTTTAAATGTTTAAAAAGGTAGAACTAAAAATTGAATTTATAAAGTTTAAAAATATTTAAAATGAGTTTATTAAATATTTTTATTGCTTTAGCGATGTTTCTTGTTTACGTTTAAAGCTATAAAATTTCTGCAAGCATTGTTTGTATATTTGCGAGTATGAATAATTTTTTCTTGTTTGTATGCGCTTATTATTTGTACAAAAATTATAACCATTTATTTAGGCTATTTCATCAAAAAATCTACTGTTATTTAACTTAGAAACTTTTAATATAAATTAGATTAATTTATCAACGACTAACTAAATCCTAGTTAAATAAAAATTGAAATGCTTTTAGTTTAAAGAAGTTATTAAAAATATAAACGAAGAAAATTTTAATAAACATTAATTATAGGAAAGACAGTAAAAGTTAAATTTAAGATGCAAAAAGTAATTTTATATATATATATATATATATATATATATATATATATATATATATATATATATATATATATATATATATAAATTTATATATATATATACACACACATTATATAAATATATATATTTATATATTTATATATATATATATATATATATATATATATATATATATATATATATATATATATATATATATATATATATATATATATATATATATATATCAGTTAGTCAAATTTATTGACAGATTCAAGGCCGAAGATAAGATATATACAAAAACCAAAAAAGGGAAAAGTACTCCAATTTTAAATAAAGTTGCACATGCGCAGTGCGCTGTTAACAGTAAGAAAAAAACATACTTTTAAGGTAATTAGAACGTCAAAAGTATGTCTTAAGGACATCAATAGGGTGTCTAAATATGGAAATCCTAATAACGTTTTAATAAAGACGACACTAAGACGTTCTTATAAAGACTTCTTTAGTGGTCGTCTTAAGGACTTTTTAATTTTGCCTGAGATGTCGCGACCTTATTAAGCCACCCGGTTAATATAACCCTGACTCGCCGAATATATTCTTCAAAAAACCGAATGTAAAATCACTTTCTTTGAGACTTTTATTTGTTTTAATATATGAGAAAGTGGGAATATTTAAGGATATACATATATGTCGTCCCATAGCTAACAACACCGCTTATGTCAATTATAAGTGTTTTACTTTTTAATCCCTATCGATGGAGATGCTCATTGCGCATCTAACCACTGGTCACATTATAAAGATATCAGCAAATGAGAAACAAAACTAGGGTATTTATTTAGCAAAAACAGAGAATTAAACCAATTTTTAAAAATAGACCGCTATTTTCCGTCTCCTGTAAAGTTGGTAAAAATAACTTATCAGTGTTGTTAGCTAAGGGACGTTACATTTTCCTCTCTTCAAGTTTAGAGTAACTAATGAAAAGGCGAAAATTTTAACTCTTTTACTGTTGACTTTTATTGTAATAAGTTGCCAAAGCTGCAAGATATATATTAAAAAAAAAAGCAAAGAAAATTATTCGATAGATATGTACTCAGTAAAAGTGAACCATATTAAGTTCAGACTCATTTGAGGTAAAAATTAAAAATTTGCTCCAAATGTTTCATGCAGATAACTAGAGGCAAAGAAATATTTAAGTCTTAAAATGATTTTTTGTTAAACATGATATTTTATGAGATCATAATACAATCAAGTAAACCTTGGTTTATGAATACAATTTCTAATTAGTGTTAGTGAAATTGTGTTTCATGTAAAGTTTTTTAATAATTTGAAATATATTAGTTAGTTTTTGTAACAAGTAAATACTGACTTTTTTTGATTTGATAACTTTTCTCATTTAGTTGTGCAACTTTAATAATACAGCTAAATAACAACTAGTCTATAATGAATAGCATATTAAAATGGATTATTATTTTTGAATCTTTGGCTGCAGTTTATTCGTTTGAGCCCGTAACAATGTTTGCTCTTGGTTCTGCTGTTACTTCTATTTTCATAGCAACAGTTGCGGTTTTAGCTCCTAGACCAGGTATATTTAAATAAACATTTTTTGTTATATATATATATATATATATATATATATATATATATAATATATATATATATATATATATATATATATATATATATATATATATATATATATATATATATATATATATATGTATATATTTATTTATTTCTGTCAAACAGTGACATTTATGAGCTTTTTTCAAATATGAATAAAAAACTCAATCACATCTCCAACTGGTTTAAGTGCAACAAGTTAACGTTAAACATTGACAAAACAAAATGGATCCTTTTCCACTCCCTCGCAAAAAAGCGTTTTTTACCAAATAATTTACCTAAACTTTTCATTGATAAAATTGAAATAAAAAAGGAGTCGGTCACAAGATTTTTAGGCATTTACATTGATAAAAATATTACATGGAAGTATCATATCGACTTTATTTCTACTAAATTGGCCAAAAGTATTGGAATTCTATATAAGGTCAGATACTATCTAAATAAACAAAATTTAATTCAACTCTACTACTCATTTATACATAGCTATATAAATTATGCCAATATTGTTTGGGGAAGTACCTCTAAAAGTAAGTTACGAAATCTCTACCATCGTCAGAAACACGCGATGCGTTTAATATGTTTTAAAAATCGTTTTTCTCATTCTAATATTTTGTTTAAAAACGTTAAAGCACTTAACGTTTACGAACTCATTGTCTATAATATTTTATGTTTTATGTTTCGTTCTAAAAGTGAACAACCATTGTTCATTTTTAAAGATCTTTTTACCCATAAAGCTATAAACAAATATACTTTACGAAATAATAATTTAATAATTGAACCCTTTTGGCAAACAAAGTTTAATCAATTTTGCATAAACTATCGAGCACCGTATATATGGAGCAAAATCGTTGTTCCAAATTTTGATTTGTCAATTTCGATTTTTGTTTTTAAAACTAAATTAAAAAACTTTATTCTTTCTACTGACAATATATATAAATATTTTTGAAATGTAAAGTTATTTTCTGTTTTTGTTTATTCTACATTGTTAATAATTATTAAGTCAATTGTATTTTTATTGTATTATATATACACGTTTGATATATTTTATATGGTTCTAACGACAAGATCTTTTGGATCTTCTTTCAGATACCAAGTTTATGTATTGTTATATTGTTATATTACGATTAATAATTGTAAACTAAAAATAAAAAAAATAAAAAAAAGAACAAAAAAAAAAAATATATATATATATATACATATATGTAAATTATGTTAGTGTACTTTACAAATAGAGTGCTCAATGTTCTTAAAGAACAGAGCAATAATTAATTAGTAAAAAACACTTATTTAACTTTTATCTTCGACTTGAAGTTTCACCCTTGCTGGATCATCCGGAAGAGTACTTCTGCTGGAACATCAGGGAGACTCTTCCTTATGATCCAGCAATGGTGAAACTTCAAGTCGGCGATAAAAGGTAGATAAGTGTTTTTTACTAATTATATATATATATATATATATATATATATATATATATATATATATATATATATATATATATATATATATATATATATATATATTATATATATATATATATATTATATATATATATATATATATGAGTATATATATATACATATATATAAATATATACATATATATAAACATATACATATATATATATACATAAATATTAGAATCTCCTGTAATTTGCTTTCTTATTTCAATCCATGATATTAGTTGGTATTACTTATATATTCGTTCAAATATAAATACTTACTTTTTTCAATTTATTGTTATTTTCACATAAAATTGGAAAAAATGGTGAGTTGGCATATTTTACACTTTTTTAAATATACTTTATTAATTTAACAATAATAATTTTACTAACATAATTAGATTAGGAATTTTACATAAATATACTCAGCATTGCCAGATAATAACTGCACCCTGATTAAATTTCCCATCCTCAGACTTTTGGTTGGGTAAAGACTAGAGATGATGTCCTATTAATAATGCTCATCAATCTTTGCTAGATGTTAACTACGTATAACTACTGTCTTGTAGATAGTCTTCTAGTCAAAAAGTATAGAGATTAGGAGAATAAATCTGATGAAAAGCCTTGAACCCTTTTTTTGTTTATTAGGGTGGCGTATATGTAACTCTCTGTCAAGTTGTTTCCTAATTAAGATGACGAATAATGAATCTTGCGTTTGTGCCTCCTTGATTGTGGCTTTGCAACTCTTCCTGTTTTTTTTCTAGCAAAAGTAGAGCTTTAAAACTCAGTTTAACAGTTTTGAGTCCGGCTGAGAATAAGGTTTTCCAAACGATGGTAGCTCACAGAGAGGCTGACTCCATCAACAGCTATAAAACAACAGAGTATTAACAATGCCAAGTTGCGCATAGATAGTATCGATGTCAATTTTTAAGGTGCCCATTTTAAAAGCCAAATAATGAGCCCTAAGTTACAACTTTGGATTATTTAGCAGTACTGACAAAATTCCATAGCTCATTGCTTGGGAGGCCGTTTCTAATCTACAAATAAGTCAAGTTTTAAAACTTAAATGTGTCAAGTATCTAAAACTTAAATGTGTCAAGTTTTATATAAACCTCAATCGTGCTATATTTAAACCAAAATAATAAAATTGAAAAAAACTATCCCACCCACCTAATTGCTTTAATATATCATTTACAAATGTTTGAGGTATGTCAAGCAACCTTTTGTCAGTTGAACCTTACCTCTTGTTAAAATAACCAGACTTTCTTACTCTTTGCGAGACTAATATAAATACCGCTATTTCTTCGTCAAATCTCAGTGGTAATGGGTATTGTTTTTTGATTTGCAACAATTCAATAATGAAATACTTGTCTTGGTGATCTATTCACCTATTTTTTGTGAAATCAGGTTTGAATTTTTTTTGGGTCAGGTTTGAATCTTTGATCAGGTTTGAATCTTTTTTGGGTCTCTATATATTCCCCCTTTACACTAATACCTTTCTTTTTTTATTTTTATTGCTCTTTATCCTCCGATTGCACTCTTTTAGATGTAATTTTTAATATGCAATTATTCCTCTGCTAATATTGTTGTTTTTGAACACTTTAATGCTCATCACACTGTATGGCTTGGCTTATATACCACTAGCCCTATTAGTAATAAAACCTAAAAAACTCTGCGTTTTTCACTCTCTTACTCAGAAAACGGAAATGATTCGCTTTCTCGACCCTAGCTTGTGATTTGTTTTTTCTTTTTCTCCAATATGGAGTTCCAAAAATGTAATTATCTTAAGTAATCTTTTATCTTTTACTAGTTCCTTGAAATCATCCAATCATGGCACTATATACTTCTACCCTAACTGACTGGGATATTTTTTGAGACTTTTTTGTACTTAGCCTTATATCTTTTTTCTTTTGGCTTTCAGGTGAACCTCCTAGGTAACCTTGGGGATCCAGCCAGGAATGGAAGTTTTTATTCCTTCTTGTCAGTTTTAATTCAAGTCAAGCCTAATTCTACTTCATTGTTTGTATCTTCTTTTGCAGTTGCTATCTAATTGTGGTCGTTTTTATTGTCTTTTCAAAAGAACAACTCTCTTGTAAACATCACCTATGTAATATGACAAAAAATTAATGCAAAAAAGGCACTATTTTATGCCAAGCTTCATTATTCTTAGTTCACTCTTGTATTCTATCTCATATGTTAGGTTCTACAGACTTTTGGAATATCTTTAACAACTTTTCTAACAACGGTAGGTCCAAAATTTTGAATCTAATAATATCTCATTTATATCTTATAAGTTTAACTATGAGAAAACTGATTTTATTAATTCCCTCAAGGACAAGGCCAACCGTTTGCAAAGAACTTTTCTTCTAAACCCACGTTTTAATCTTTTATCCGTATTCTTCCCTCCTTTCCATTTAAACAGGTTGACCCATTGTTGGACATTCTAATCACACCAGCTTCCTTTGCAAAAGTCATATTCTAATTAAACTCAATAGCCAAATAACATGGCAAGACTAGAGCTATTGTTTTTATTTAGGGCTATTGTTTTTGTTCTTAAAACTTTGATAGAGTTTGGCATGCTGGTCTTCTTTATAAGCTTGTTTAATATGGTATGTTGCGGAATGTTTTTGCAAATGTCAAATTTATCTATATAACCCCATTATTAAGATCAACGTTAAAGACCAAAAAATACTCTGATGTTAGTAATTTTTGGGTACTATAAGTTTCTATCTAATGCCTTTTTCTGTCTCAGCTCAAAGAAGCTATTATCTCTGTGTCATCAACCAAAACTCATATTCGCTTGAACTGTCATTTCCAAAAGTCTAATTACTTTACTTTATCTGTCCCTGCACGTCCTATAAATTTTTGTACATTTTGTACTTTTTTGCTGCACTTCAACCCTTTGAAAATATCTCGTGTTCATGTTTTCCTGATTCTTACAACCTACAACTTTTCAAGTCTTCTGTCAACAGTTTTATTGTTCTTTAACTGTAATACTTATTTTCTATTTACTTCCAATGTACAGTAATTTGAATTAAAAAAAAAAGTGCAACTTATATATTGCAATTATAAATAAGTGGTTCTTACAAGTATTTTAAAAAAATGGAGACTCTATTTTAAAACTTATTTAATACATAAAAATATTTTTAAATCTTCAGTGCTTTAGTTTTGTATCAAGTTCATCCACGCTTTATTCGGATATTTATAATTAATTTGTAAATAAAGTAGAAAAAACATAACAGTAAACAAAAATATCTTAACGTAGCGGTGTTTAGACTTCTAATGTAACCATGAAAGCAGACAATGATATACTAATCAAAACAAAGAAATCAAACAGTTAATAGATAGGAAAACTAAAATTACAAACAAATCTAATTAGTTTTTATGAACATATTTCAAAGGGCTAATGTCTTATTGCAAGTTGTTAGCAAGTCACTTCGCATGACTTGCATTGACCAACATATACCTGCATTGACCAAAATGTTAATGAAAAAACAATATTACTTTAACGTTAATACCTAATTTTAAAGCAACAAAAGTATAGCTAAAATAAAAAGCTCAGAAAATAACCTTAAAAAAAAATAAAAAAGTAAAGTCATACTCATATTACCTAAAAACAGATTTTAATATCAAACATTATTTTTTTAAAAATAAAATTGTCATTCCATAAAAAATAACCCTGATAATGTCGGTTAAATTACCTTAAAAAACGCTACCTGACTTTATCTCTCAGTACGGTTGAGTGATTTAAAAAATCCATGTATATTTTTCAATGTGAACCTACAAAACTCTTTTTTTTTTCTTTTCCAAAATAAAATTCTCTAACATATAAAGAGAAAATAAACAAGTTTAAATGGTTTATACAATCAAATAGCACTAATTTCCTGAAGTTGAAATTTGTTTCATATTTTTTTTTTTATACAGCAGTAAAATTTTAAACAAAGCATTCTTAAAAAAAATTATTTTATATCATCACTTACAAAACGAAACTAATACATAGATGTTTGTAAGTGTAACTAACATTTATACTTAATCTTGGCTGAATTTTATTATCTGTTTATGTTTTGCAATAAGTTTTATTCTAGGCTGAATAAAAGCTGACAAAAAACTTAAATGAAAAAACTTAAAAAAAAAATAAGAAAGTTTGTAACTCTACAAAAAAAAAAAAAAAAAAAACTAATTTAATAACTGCTATAAGAAAACCCAGCAGACGTTGTAAAAATAAAAAATGAATGTAAAAGAAGAATCATGGTTACTTAAACCAAAATAATAATAATAATTATTATTTTTTCAACATCTTCACTTCCAACAAGGATGCAATCAACCACTACTAAAATAACTTCTAATTACTGAAAGAGAAAAGATGGGGCTTATCGAGCATGATAACGATTGACAGACAAATAAAATGATCGCAAATTATATGAATTGAAAAAGCTGGATAAAGGAAGCGAAATTTAAAGAACTGATGTTTGAGAAAATTGACTAGATGAATAAGAGTTTTTGGTGCAATTTGAAATAGTCACAGAAAAGGATGAGACTTATCTGAACAATGAGTAACACAAGAACAAATGATAGCACATTATGACCCTAGCTCTTTAAGTAGATGGCACAAGAAAACCTAGCACTTTAAAGCAGTATCCATTTTAGTTTTTGTAAAAAAGAGAAATAGAAGCAACATTTTGACAATGTATTAATGGTTGGAGGTTGGCTGCAAGAGCAGCTCCAAATACGTTCACAAAGCGGTTTTGCACTTTGTCTAAAAAGGAAAAGACAACAATAAAAGATCCGCATCAGATAATTCTACATTATTCTATTCAAGGACGAATTGAGATTTATACAGATAAAGTATAGAATCCGAAATAAAAAAGTGTCAAGGACGATAAAGATATGCAATCTTAGCAGATGCTAATTTTGTAATTTATTTAACAAATGGTTTTCAAGGAAGATTGAAAGTAAGAGGTAATCCTAGAAGTTGAACGGTAGATGACTTAACAAATACGTTATTGTTTAATAATAAAAGCAGATTTAAACTATTGCACAAAGGGCTGAAAAAAACTGATTTTGAATTAAAGTTTAACAGCTACTGTTAGCCCTATGGGGTAGTGGATGTGTGATATTTTTTGAGCTAAAATGCCCCCTCTAAGCAATCAAAGAGTCTTGGCTTCTTATCAAGACGAGAATAAATGGTAATATTATTAGCGAATAGTGCCACCATAAATGTGAGAATATTAGAAGATTGTTAATTTATAATAAAACGAGTTAAGGACCAAGGTTAGAACTTGAGATAACCCTGAAGTTACAGGATATGAAAAAGAGCGCTGATCATTAAGGTCAACTATTTTACTGCGATTCAATAATCTTAAAGATGTTACCTGAAAGATTGTAAGAAGAAGCTTTTGGAGTAGACCAGTATGCCAAACTTTATCAAAAGCTTGTGAAATGTCAAGAGCACTAGACTTAACTTATCCACCTTTATCTAATGCACAATAAAATCTATCGGTTATTGTTGTTAACAAATTTTAGTAACTTTATATAGAATAATGGGACGGTAGTTAGACGCGTCAGATTGCTCTCTAGATTTTTTGAAAATTGGGATAAAAGACGATGCTTTAAAACAGGCTGTAAAACAAGACTCTTATAAGTTCTTTTTAAATGGTTTTAAAAGTACAGATAAAAGCTCCGAAGAACTTTTCCGCAAGACTATAACAGGTAAGTTTTCTGGCTCACAAGCTGCAGAAGAGTCTAATAAGGTAACCACTTTAGATACATAAGCTGGAGTGAAATCAAATGCCAAGCAATGGATCAATCTGTTTGTCGGCTATATTAGGTTGAACGCAACGAGTGAAATCGAGTGATGATATTGATAAAAAGTTATTCGCAAACAATTCAGCTTTGCCTTTAGGTGAGGTGACGAAATTTGAACCATACAAGAGAGGTCGAATAAGAGATATGCCCTTAGTAACTAGAGCCTTTTTTTGAATGGTTTCTAGCAATAGTAAACAACTTTAATTATACACCCAATAATATACTTATTGAAGCAAAAAAGGTATTAGTAAACCTTTGTTTTGTATAGTTAAACTTTCTCTAGATCAAAGAGTTTTTCCTGATGTACTAAAATTAGCAAAAGTATTTCTAATTTCAAAAAATGATGATTATTTTAATGTTCACAACTACAGGCCTATATTAGTGTTTTTTGTATTTTTGAAAAAAAGCGAACGTGTAATTTACAATTGAATCTTTGATTGTTTTACTAAAAACAATGTCTTTTATTTAAAACAATTTGGATTTTAAAAAAATCATTTAATTGAAAATGCTTGGATTGAATTAGTTAAAAAATTGTATTGAACTTGTAATGAATCAAATGAATAATGGCATTAACAAAAACTAATTTAAATTAGGTATATTTAATGATCCCTTAAAAGCTTTTGACACTGTTGATCAATTTATATTGTTAGAAAAGCTAAGGCATTATGGATTGAATAATAATGTCTACTATTGGATTAAATGTTACCTCACGTATAGAAAACAATATGTTCTAAATCAAAAATAAGAAATACTTAAAACCCCGTGTAGAATACCGCAAGGATTGATACTTGGTCCTCGCTTATTCTTAGTACATCTAAATGACTTAAATAATGCATTAGTATAGTTAAACCAAATTATGTTTGCGAATGATACAAAACTAATTCTTTCCAACAATAGTATCGAACAACTTTATGCAGACATGAACTTTGAATTAAATAAGATAAATGACTGGTTTATGACGAATAAACTCTCGTTAAACGTTGAAAAAACAAAGTTTACCTAATTTCATAAAAAATGCAAGTAGAAAATGTTCCATTAAAATACCAGACCTATTTTTAAGCAACATACAAATAAAAAAGCAAGACTTTATGAAGTTGTTGGGAATACTTTGTTTATAAAACTTAACAAAGTTTAGTAACACTATTGGTCTGATATATCGAGTTCGTCCATATGTAAACACAGTTTGCCTTAAGTTAATATACTTTTCTTTAATTCATTGTTTTATTAACTATGCCTATATTACATGGGCTAGTACACAACCATCAAAAACTTAAAAAAATACATAGTATGCAAAACTATGCGTGTAGAATGTTTTACGTAAAAAAAAGAGGAGAGCTTACTAAAACTGAGAAATATGAAAATGATGAATGTATACGAAATGATCTTTTGTCAGCATCTAATTTTCATGTATAAATATATTAATAACCTATGTCAAGGTATTTTTATTTGTAAGTTTGAGAAAAACGGAAATGAAAAGTATTATTTAAGAACAAATCGATTTAGCTCCTTTATACTGCCAAGGAAATTAAATAAATAAAAAAAATATTCAATAGCATATCAGGAATCTAAGTTATGGAATTCTTTTCAAAAACTAATGCAAATATGGAAAATCATTGAACTCGTTTAAGTTTCAAGCAAAAAAACACATTTTTAATTTTGCGGAATAGTAATTCCAAAACAATTTGTTAAATTTATTCAAATGAGTTTAACTTATTTTAATTAGTAATGATATACGTGTCTTTTAATGCATTAATTATAAAATCTTTTTGTGTATGTTTGTATTTATTTCTTTGAATACCTAAAATTGCAATATAGTTATCGCATATAATATCTTTGTAATTGTAAAAATAATTTACTTTCTTATTATATCTTTGGTTAATTTTATATATTTTTTATTTTATTACTTTTATATTTTTAATGGATTTTTATGACTCTTTTCAATTATTTTATAATTTGAAATATCAATGTTTTATTATATTATGGGACTCTATGAAAAGATTATGGTGATATTGCATATCTTCCATATCTTCTTTGAGTTCCGTCTGTTTTCAAAATACTTTATTTATTGATATTTACCATCTAAAACTTATCTGTAATTTGATTTAACAGCGAAATATAAGTTGAAATAAAAAAAAAATATCATTTTTCTGGAAAATTGTTTTTCTGATAGAAATATGGAAGTAACGGTAACAATTGGATATTGCAGTAGCATAATGTAAGGGAAATCATTGAAAAGAACGATACTTGACTTAGAATTTTTAAATGGCAATAAAAAATTTTATGCTAGCCTAAATCCAAGAGGTTATGTAAGAAGCACATTTGTGAGTAGGACGATAAATTGGTTTCTACCCGAGGGCCATCACGAAGAAAATCACAAAAAGAGATTTGGTCAGCTTTAAGGTAGTTGTTAGAGTAATAAATATGATAATATATATTCATTTTACAACTACCTTAAAGCTGATGACTTAAAGATGATGAGGAATTCTGATGATAAAGAAGAACGATATGGTAGTTTAGAGAGATAAAACTGTGATTAGAAACACCTAAGGTTGAATGTGGAGAAACAGAGCACTTACTAGGATCAGAAACATTACATAAGTTTAGTAGTGATGGTAAGTGATTTGGATTGTCTAGCAAGCGAATTGAAAAAATAAATATTTGATTTGGATATTGAGAAAGACGACAGTTGTGGGCCTTAACACCTGTAAGTTGGTGAGCACTAAAGTCACAAACAAATTCGATATAGGCTGATGGATAGATAGAGATGGATTGATCAACTTAATCAGAAATAACATCAAAAAGATTGCAGTCTTAAGATGTAGGAGAACAATATAGAACATAAAGAAAGGCAATAGAGTGAAGTGGTGCTAAATGCAAGCACATAAAAGATTAGTCGGTGGATTCAAACCTAGTTTGCTGATAAATGGGTGATTCCATACGAATGTAAATGCCCTGGACAATGATGTTAACATTGTAGTCTTTACAAATTAAAGAAACATAACCATCAATACTGAGATCACAAAATGAGACAGCCCAAATCAAATTACAAACTCATTAAGAGCAAGTAGATCTGGTAAACTTTCCAATAGATAAGACTCCACAGAAAAAAAGTTACTTGGAAGATCACAAATATTAGTAAATGATAAGTTTAGAGAACTTGGTGACGACAAAGGTTTTTTGTGTTTTATAGTTTTTGGTACTTTAATTATTTTTAAATTTGTTGAAGAACTTGACTCAAAGCATAGATACTCCTCAGTACACTAATTAGCAGTCGAAGTAATTGCCTCATTACTATTAATAAACCCTATGCCGTAAGAAAGGGCTCCAAATGTGGCCTCAAAAATGCACACCAAAATACGAACAGTGACACGATCAATGCGCGTAACGGCACTGTTACTACTTTAATATTTTGCTGCTATTGATGATTTCAGTCTTTCTGAGAGCTACCACATTATTACACTGCTAGGAGTAAACCTCCTGAAACAGAACATGAATGTATGATCTTGGGCTTAGTGCCTATCTTTATTAATTATATATTAGTTTGATATTTCTTTTGGTCAAACTTTTCTAAAAACATTTAACACTCTTCTAAAACACTGTCAAATTGTCCAGATTTTTTTTGTGACTGAAAAGTCTGTTAATGAAATAGTTGTGTTGGTATGCATAATTTTTTACAATTTACTATTTTGCAATGTAGGCGTTTACGATGTCCTTGTTGTAGAGCAACAGCTTCTGGCTTGTTAAATCAGTTAACATGACTTAATGACATTAGTTTATATACTACTAAATGCAATCTGCACGCGCTCTTCTCTCTGTCAAAGATTAAGAATTTTTAATCTTAAAATAAAAAAACCTTTTAAGCGATTGACAGACTTTCCTGGCTCAATGTTGAACAAGCTCAATCATTTAATATCCTTTTTTAAGTAAGCATTACATGCAGGAACAACAAACACTAGATACGGTCTAACGTAGGTTATTTATAATTTTTTCCAGAGGTTTACATCCTATCCTGGAAAAATGCTTTTCATCCATCCCAAGATGCTGTTGGCTTCGGAATCAGATTTTGTGGCGTGCGTATTCTAATGGAGACTAGACGTAATCATCACACCAAAGTCACATTTAAAGTTGCTGACATCAAGACATGACTTGTCCCAGTGGGCACGGTAACTTTTAGAACACGTTTTTAAGACTTTAAGTTTATTAAAAAAGTTTATTTTAAGTGCCTTCTCATTCTATAGAAAATGGTGATGAGACGGTTTTAATAAACGTTCAGAAAGCGTTTTTTAGACAATATTTTAGGTTCGTTTATTTTAGGTGTCTTTTGAGTCTAAATGAAATGAAATTTTCAATAAACTTTAAAAAAATGGGTTTTGGACATAAATTGGATGCGTTTAATTTAGGAGCTTTCTCTAAATAAGCATAATAGTTTGACAGTATCAACTCATTTATTTTCAACCCGTAATTTTCTATTTACTATTTAACTCGTTATGAGTTGTAAAAAAGTATGTAAGAACTATTGCTTTGAAAAAAAAAGGTTTAAAACTGTTAAACCGTTACATTTAGACAAAATATAGTTTTTAAATGGGAAAATTATCTACAACTCTAATCTTTTAATAAAATTTGATAAGTTTTGCAACTAAAATTGATGTTTTAATTTCAAAATTTATTAAATTTTACTGACCAGACACACTTGTTACTTAAGTTATAAAAGCATTTTCAAGGCATTGTAAATTCGAAAAAATACAATATTTAACTAAATCACGTATTTTATGTTAGTCGAAGTGCAAACATGTTTTTTTTCATCTTTGGCATTAGGAGTTTTTTCCCAAAAAATACTCAGAAAGATAAGATTAAATAAAATAAATGACCAACCATGCGTCTGACATAGTGTTTAAACAAGAAACAAGAATTTAAATTAACAATTACTTGTATATACCCAAAATACTTCCCTCGTGAACACTCCTCCTGTCTAGTAATATGTCCCTATGTTACTGTATGGTCTCAACTCATCATCAACTTACACAGCTTACTGAGCTAGCCATTATTTGTTGTACATTGGGCAACAAACCACTAAGAATTCTTGCAGGGCATTTAAATGGCTGCCCAACTGATTTTGTTTATCGTTCTCACCAACTAAATGCCCATTACCCTTACTTTGAATTCCTTTATTGATTCAGATCACTTAGTTAAAGTTACTCAGCCTCTAAGTCTTTATCAATCAACTCGCCCATTTCACAGTAAGTTCGCTTACTGGTCAGGTAGAATTGCTAAAACTGTTGAGTGGATAAGACGTATTGATCTTGAAACATTTTTTTGACTCCTCCTTTAAAATGAAAACTGGTTGCAGCAGTTTTTATTATTCTATACTCTCTTCTCAAGAGTTCTGCTAAACTCTAAAAGCAATAACGCTTGTTAACCCCAAGCCTTGCATGACACCATTTATTCAAAGCCTTTTAAAAGAGCAACACGACTTTTTTACTCTGCACCCAACAACATGTGGAAAGAACTTGCCAATCAATTTAGTAAACTAATTACCAAAAGAAAACGATAACAGGCGATTCTTTTCTGGAAAAAAAGACTTATGGCAATAAATCAGGCTAGCAGATAAAGGATTAATCACCACCTCCATCTCTAAGACGTAAGCAAAACAGTTAAACAATTATTTTCAAAGTTTTTAAATTGGTAAGAAATAACTTAACCTTTTGTTCTTGTAACCGAAAAGTCAACTCAGCTGTTAGTCCCATTTTTACACTCAATAACATTCTCAACCAACTTGAAAAACTGAAGAAAATCTCGTCAGGACCAGATAATTTTTCTCCGCTTGTATTCAAATCTGCTAGCTTTAAAATTGCCCAATCACTCTGTATCCTATTTAACCGCCTCACATAAAAAAGTTAACTACCAATGGAAGTCAGCAAAGATAATACTAATCCTAAAATGTTTAACCCGCTCTCCTCTAATGACTGCCATCCAATTGCCATTACATCTACATTATACAAAGCTTTTGGGTCTCAAAATGCAAAGCACATATGGGTCTCAAACAAACAGTTTGGTTTCTTTCCAGGACAAAGTACATTGGATGCTGTTATTCAACTTATAGGGGACTAAAGTTTTGTTAAAGGTAATATTAATTAATTTTGCTATATTCTTTGCTTTTGCAAAAGCATTTAATCTTGTCAGTCATGACAAGTTACTGCTAAAGTTAATAAATATTATATAGAGTTGGCTCACTTTCTGGAATGCAGCTGACTTATCTAATTGTCGCCAATTAGATAAGTCATTTATCGATTTAAAAGTAATGATCTCACCTCTGTATTGAAACCGGAGTTTTTCAAGGTAGTGTTCTGAGTCCAATTTTTTTCGTTTTTTTTTTATTTCGGATAATAACGCCTAATCTTTTACTTACAACCATTCTCGAAATAGATGCTAAAAACATTATAAATTATAAAATCTATAATGAAGGTCCTGCCAACGTTTAACAATCCATTGTAGATGGTGTTTCACTCTGGCCTGTTTTCAACGCAATGAAATTTAATTGCTATAAATAAAAAATCATCAGAATTTATTTTTCGAATTTCGAAAGTCAAGCTATACTTTTTCTCGTACTCAACAATACTGAGCTTAACAGCCACAAATATCTTGAAGTTATGCTCAATGAGAATGTTGATTAAGTTGAACAATGGACTAAAGTGCACAACAATATAAAAGCAACACATCTACTCAAACGCTTTAAGTAAATCAGACACTCTCAGCCCAACCATCAACAAGTCTATATATCTTACGCTATTA